>NC_133657.1:28980154-29273529 GCF_009905375.1 Apium graveolens | reverse complement strand
CACCTAATACATTCAACAAATTAAAAAAAGAGATACTACTAGTTTCAGCCTTGAGAGAGAGAGAGAGAGAGGGAGGAGGGTACTAACGTGTTTTCCACCTTTCTCGCTAACATTGTTGCCGTACTGAATGACGTCCGGCGAAGAGACCTCGGTGGGCCCTACCCATAACAACTCTACTATCTGGGATGGATTTTTGAAGAGATTTTAACACCAGGTGCTAATTTCTTCTCTCCGCCTATCTTTTTAATCAGTTTCTTCATCATCTCCTTCGATCTGAATGCCATCTCGCTCTCTCTCTCAATTGGGGGAGATTTGTTAATTAGGGTTTTTGGTGGGTTTTGTTTTACTCACAACTCAGCATTTCATTTTGGGGCTTGTTTGTTAGTGCCTACTCCTATTATTTACTTTTACTCTCTCTCCCCCCTCTCTCTCTCTAATAAAAAAGTAAGTTTCGTTATTGTGGTTAGCGAACACTAAAACATATACAAATATGTAAATGGCCTAGTTCGCTGATTTTAATATTTTTCGGCAGGGTTTTATTTTTATTTTGAATAGATGAAAAATTCAATTTTTTAAATGCCTGCGCATTTTTTTTGTAGAATGAAATATTATTGGATTTAGAACGTAATTTGTGTGGGCTTTAGTTTTTACGCTTTTTCCCGTTTGAGTAGCACAGTTTGTAACATAATCTAACCAGGTAAAAAAAAATCATCATTTTTATTTACTATGAGCTGATATTATTTGCTATATAAATATGATTCTTCATTACTATGTTAAGTTTACAAGGAAAAGAACCTCGAAGCTATAGTCCTTTCTATGGTCTGCTCATGATAATCTAATTTGGTCGTACTGGTGATCAAGTTTTTGGGGGTAGAATAATAAGTTGAATGAAAATCAAGTTTCTGATTACCAGCTACAAAGCAAGTACAGATAATTTACACCAAGATGAAATAAAATAATTCATACACTAAGGAAGCAGGGGAAAGGATTTTCATGATGAAAAACCTAGAAGATTTGAGATAACGGCTATGAGCTAAAAGATTGTCACTGGGAGCTTCCATTTGGCCTTGTTGATTGACCAATCATCGACCTTAGGTTTTCATAACCTTGCATGCACGAATAAGTATAGTCTGACATTGCTCGGAAAAGCTCAGGTAACCTGATTTTGAGACTCCCCAGTGACTTGTCCCTCACCTGAACACAGTGCTTTTGGTGAGCTTCCACTTCCTCATCCAACCTCTTCTTCAAGCTCTCCACTTGGAATTGTCTTTCGACGATGGGATCCTTAGGATCAGTGTCTACGCCTCTATCAGGATCAAAGTCATCAGCGGGGTTCTGCGTTGCATGTACTTCTGGTACCAATCCTCAAATGCCTGGCTCTTGCGTAAGTATTCTTTCTTGTCTCTTCACATTTCTCCTTCAGTTTCATTTCCTCTTCTTGATGAACAATAATGGCTTTTATCACTGCAGAAAATGAGGTAATTGCAGTTTTGGCAATCTCATCCGGAAGTTTCTCCAAAAGGTCATGCACGAAAGAGGAGGGGTTGGATTGGAGATTTTGAGTTCTTGGTGGTGACGAAACTTTTTCCTTTAAATTGCTCTCAATGGGAATGAGATTTAATTTCAACCAGCTATTAAGGCTTGAATGTATTGTTTCTGATTAGTCACGAGCTTGTCGAATTGCAAATGCCATTCCTGAACTACATTCCAAAGCTGGATAGTACGCTCATGGTGATGTCTGCTAGTTTCTCTGGTATCCCACCAGTTTCCTGGGATTTCCAGCAAGATCTAGGGATTTCAAATCTTCAACAATTTTCAACTGCTTTGGTGATGCAAGTTCATGGAATCCCACATCTTGGTAGTCCTGAATTTAAATTAACATTTAGAGACAGCCTTCTTATGTCAATGTGTCATGATCTCGACAAGAACTCCTCAAAAAAAACTGTAAAGATATGGAGAATCTAGATACCAGCATAATACATAAGCTGTAGCCAGCAACTAGTCTATATTTCTTCCTCACTAGTACACAAGAAGATGGCATTTGTATTTATAGGTTGCAAATAAACAACTTTAAAATTAACAGTTACAAAATGGAGACTTTGGGCATAAGCAGCAAAACAGTTCCTTTTATATGAGTTCAATCATGGACAGAGTAAATAGCTTAAAAGCTCTAATTGGTCATGCACTTTGGATGTTCCCTAAGACGCTACGTGACACAGATCTTCTGTCAAATGCGTTACTGTAGGGGTTACTAGATATTGACTCGAAACAGCCGCCACAAAAACTAAATGTGTTCATAATGTCAAGTATACTAAAATATCAAGACCAAACGCTTATTGAAGCAACACAAAAACATGGCAGTTCACAGGATTTAATTTGACAAATTAGCTGTGTAAATTGGCTTATGAAACAGACCTAGAAGAATACTGGAATAATGAGATCGTCTAAGAACAAACCGCACTGTAATACAATATAATGAATATGCACCGGAATATTAGTAATAAAGTTTAACTTTAAATACTCTCCTTGGAAATATAACTTACTCTTCAACAAGAACACAGTTTTGGGTATAGCTGATCGTCGCGTATATGGTTTACTTCTGAAACTGTTGAATCCAAACTCTGGCATATCAACTATGTATCTTGTTGTAAATGACTTACAGCAGCCTTTGTCTTTCCAATGATTCGGAGCTAGCACCACGTTTTTTCAGCTTGTTCAGCTGGCCAACCCTTTCTCTGGTACTCAAGCTTCATAAGCTCACCAGCCTTGACAGAAAGAAAAGAATGGAATAAGATTAAAAAATATTAGCCTGAATTTATGTTGATCTATATGTAACGAGTCGGATGTAGGTTCTAGAGCCATTTCATAGTGTCTTTCAGCAATCAGCCATACTTATGCATACATACGTGGATATTAATTCAGAGGATCAGAATGCAGCTAAGAAAAAATTAATAGATTGCGGCCAGCAGAACTATAACATAAAATTAACTAATTTAAATGCTCCGACATACCTCACTTCCTCATAAAGCTTCTTCTCCATGCCAACAATTTATCCAAAACAGTGGCATGTGTTTCATATTCCTCGGCATCATAATTATCTTTCCCGCCTGCACCATTTGGTATGCCTCTAAATGATTGTGTTCCAAGTAATAACACGCATTACCCTTGCTGCATGGTCAATGTGTCCTGCATTGTACAGAGTTCAGTTTGTGAGAACTTGCTCTTGGCAAATATTTACAATAAAAAAAGTTTGACCATTACAATGTAGCTACTGCCCTCATATTACAACATTGTCTTACACGTCCTTTTGGCCAGACCAATAACTATTACTAATTTTTAGATAAATGGGGATTTATCATCTGACTGAGTGGCATGTAGCTGTGCGGAATATCATTCTCATTGATATGCCGTTCTTGCAGTGATGGAACCAATTGAAAGGGGCTAGAAAATGCTTTGGATATTAACTCTGCTCGAGGGAGTAAGTATGCAACAGTGACTGCATTTTCAATAGGTTAAGCGCATAACCAATCACATAAATACATGGAGATGACCGTGTTTGTATACATGGGCGCGCCTACAATAAAGACAAAGTAACCACTTTCATGAAAACCGTACTCTACCTAGCAAGAAACAAAAATCTAATTTTGCAGATTGGTGAAAGACTGACAACATTACAAATAATATTTTAGAGGTATATAATAAAAACTATTAGTTTATATCAAGCGTTTCTTTCCACGGAAGAAAGGTTTAACCACACACTAACATGTGGGTCTAGCAAACCTCAAGTACCTAAAGTGTTGTGCAAATTGGAAGGGGGTACTAGACTTTGTGATTTAGTACCGACTACCGAGTCTAAATTCTATTATCAAAAAAGTAAGACACTTAACAAGTGCTTTAAGTACTTGTTATCTGTACAACTGATATTCTTAGCACTCCAAACCTTTATATTCCTCGATTCCTTTGAACTATCTTTAACAAAACTTCTGAATACGAATTTTTCATAAAAATCCAAGAAATGATGAGACGTGCATGCGATAACAATTTACCAAATTTATGCTACCCGATGCGTAAGTGCCTAAGTACATTAACATGATCTATCACAATCTGTTCTACAACTACAAGCTATACATATTTCCAAACATTCAGGCCAGGCCAACCATCTCAGGAAGTCAATCAATATGGGCATATAATACTTAAAGCTAAGACACAATTTTATTAATACAAAAAGGCAGTCACCTCGATTATCAGCAAAATTAGAGTGATAGTGCAATCTAGTTGCCTCGAGCATCTTCGACACCTCTTGTGCACACTCCGATGCCTTCAAGAAATGATCATCAATGTCACCCAATATCTTCAACAAATTCACACCAGAATGACTACCTCCACCTTACTATAATTCCCCGGCATTCTCCTCATATCTGGAGGAGCAGTGTTAGAATGCATAAATTGTTTTTCCTTCAACCCTACCATCACCGGTGTCTCCTCCTCCTCAGTTGTAAACCCTTCCATTTTCACTGCATTCTCGGGTGTTTTAGGCTCACTCATCTCACTAAACTTCCCACCCACCATATCACTTTCTCGATTCTTATCATCATTACGATTCCCAATCCCATGCTCACCATACCTCTCATCAAACTCATCTTCTTCCTCCTCATCCTCTTCCCTAACATCCTCCATTTGTCCATGCATATTCTCAACATTAAAAAAGTAATCCCAAGCCATTCCTTTGGCATCCGGAGGCGGTGGAGCCACCGCCACCGGAGTCCTAGGCGAACTCTCCTCCTTCCTTAAACCCCCATTCCTCCTCTTCCTCAACTCCAACCCCCCACTCTCCTCCCCCTCATTCTCCTCCACATTCTCCACACTCTCCATCTTCCTAACCTCCTTTGAAAACACGGGCATTGTACAGACCGTTGCAAAGGCGTAGCAGGTGAAAAGCTAGGAAGAGGCGGAGGAGGAGGAGGAAGGCCATGATCCTGATCCATCATAGGAGGAGGAGGGGGTTTGGAAACAATGGAAGGAGGATCATTCCCACCTAATTGAACTAAAGGGTCTTGTTGCTGAGCCTCACCTTGAGCATAATCACTCAAAGCAGCACCAGTATTTTTCAAGGCAATTGCATAACCAGAATGGCCAGAAGCAAATGCATTTCGAGCAGTGACAGCATCTTTCATAAAGTTTCTCCTTTCTTTACATCTTGAGACTGATTCTTCATTGTCAATCTTGGATTGAGCACAACCCATTTGATAAAAAAAGAGGTTTTACAAAAGGGGTTTTAGAGAATCTTGAAAAGGGGGGTTTTATTACAGAATCTTGAAAAGGGGTTGGGTTTTATTACAGAACTTAAGGGAATGTTGAAAGTATAGATATAGAGGAGTGTGTTTATGTGTTGTTGAAATTAGGGCAAGGATTTTGGGGGTGGATGTTGGGTAAGAAAAGTTGAGAAACGGACAAATGTTGAAGAGCAGTAGGAGAGGGACAATGTAGTGATGACAATACACTTTGTGTTTGGTTTTGTGCAAGTTTACTTGCTTATTTTTAAAATTGGAAAATGCAACGGTCACGAACTTCGAGGCACTTGCACTGTTGCACCCCTCAATTATTCATCCTCTATTTCTTACTCGTATTTATTACGGTCTCATTTTAAGTGATGATTGATGATTACTAGTAATATGTTTCCTCTTGTGGGCTTGTGTTTATATTTTTTTTAAAAAAAATTAGTAGATTGGAATTACGAAAACTTTAGTTTTTATTTGAGGGGACGGTTTGTTGTAGACCTGAATTTAACAAACACTTTTGCAGCCGTTGATCTGGGATTGGAGGGCTGGATCATTGGGGGGACCGCGAAAATTTTCAGCGGTCCGTCCTGACGGACCGCGGAAAATTTCCGCGGTTGGTACTGCTCCCTAATCCCCAACTGCTCCCTTATCCCCAACATCCCAGCAGATCCTCATTTCACCACACAAAAACATCAAAATTTCAAAAAAAAATCTACTCTCCAAGTTTATATTTTAGGCGATTTTGGGACATTTTCATCAAGAAATTCAAGTTGTTTTGTCAATTCAAGGTATATTTCTTGTCTTAAATTTCACATTTTCATGGCGGATAAATTATTTGCTCGTATGTTTCGTCATAAACGTCAAAATGAAAAAAAAGAGGCTATTGATTGTAATTTACATCTTGATAGTTTAAATAGTAGTGAAGAACCTAAAACCCTTGTATATGTTGAAGATGATGATTTTGTAGATAGAATGAGGAATTTATTAATTTAGATGACGATTTGGTTGATGTTGAAGATGAAAGTGATGGAAATGAGGTTGAAAATGATAGTGATAATGTTGAGCGTGAGGATGAAGATGATAATGTAGAGGATGCAAATTTGTATGAAAATGTTGATGGGGGGAGTTCCATATTGAATCAAATTTTTCAAAGTGTGGATGAGGCCGATCATTTTTTTAGGGCTTATGCTTTACGAAATGGATTTGCTATTAAAATTCAAGCTAGCCATCGTAATAAAGACAACGAGATATATGGTCGTTTATATGTTTGTAGGCTTTATGGAAAAAGTGTCGTCGCCGAGAGTAGTCAAAATAAATGGCGTAGAGAGGTTCTTCCTAAAAGCGAGTGCAAGGTGAGGATGTATGTCAATTATCAAAAGAAAAAACGTCACTGGGAGGTAACTAGCCTTGAATTGGTACACAACCACGGTCTTGTTTCCCTTAGTAAGATGAATTTGGTACAACGAGAAAGACATGTCAACACCGCGACCCGTAGTTTGATTAAAACGCTTTATGGTTCGGGGGTTCGTAATTGTCAAGTGATGAATGTGATTGGTAACATTCATGGAGGTAATGACAAAGTTGGTTTCAATGTTCAACATGTTAGGAATGTGTTAAGAGAAGAGAGGAAAAAAAGGTTTGAGATTAGTGACGCCCAAGCGGGGTTGGACTTGTTGCATAGGTTGAATGAAGAAAGTGGTTCTAAATATTTTATTAGGACCGAAGTCGATGAAGAGAATCGCTTGAAGTGTCTAGTATGGATTGATCCGAGATGTATAATGGCTTACCAAAATTTTGGCGATGTTATGGCTTTTGATACCACTTATCGGACAAATAGGTATGCAATGTCATTTGTCCCATTTACCGGAGTCAATCATCATTATCAATCGGTAATTTTCGGGTTTGCATTGATGCGGGATGAACACGCGTCGACTTTTGAGTGGATTCTTCGTACTTGGCTTGAAGGTATGGGGAATAATCCTCCATTGACTATAATCACGGATCAAGATCAAACCATGGCAAGCGCTATTGCGGTTGTACTCCCGAATACTACTCATTTATTGTGTTCTTGGCACATTAGTCAAAATTCCCGGAGAAATTAGCTCATTATTATTCGGCTTTTCCGGAATTCAAGACGGACTTCAACAATTGCATTTATAAATCTCTCACTGAATCGTAAAGGCACGCCAATACGAGGAAATCTCTCGTAAGACCAAACCTGTAACACCCAGACACAACAAGCAATGCTCTTGCTGCCCTTCCTTGCAGCAATCTCCAAACCCCGGTATATATGAGCTAACACAGCTGCACCCCAAGCATAATAAGGAATCTCCCGCATATTAATCAATGGGTGCATATACCGAACATGAACAAAAGAGCGGTTGATGCTGGGGAAGAGGATACAACCCATAATGAATAGCAGATACGCTTTGGTATGTACAACTGTGGCCCTCATATTGTTCTTCTCAGGCTTCTGTGCACCATATCTCTCAAACAACCACCCCAGCTTGATGTTATTCCGATACAAAGCCTCTTTCACCTCCTCCTCGGTCAAAGGCTCAAACCAATTATTAGTAAAATAGGTCGCCTTGTTCTCTATCACCCCACAAGTCAGCGCATCCCCCTGAACTGACACCCCTAAAATAAACCCTACATCCTCCAATGTAACAGTCATCTCCCCCTGCCTCGTGAAGAAAGTGTTGGTCTCAGGTCTCCAACGCTCCACCAAAGCAGATATCAACCGAGTGTCAGTAGCCAAGACAACAACAGGGTCTGCAAAAATCCCAAACCCAAGCATGTGTAGCAATTCCCGCTGTGGTCTCCTTAACTTCCACAAGTGCAATGACTTGTTCCCCGAATAGCTCTGCAACTCATCTCTCCCTGTACCATCCCAAACATCCTCACTGACGTGATACCAATTATCCCAAATAATATTATGCGCGTTAGGACCCGACAACATATTCCCGAAATCATCAAAATTATCCATACCTGAAAATATTGCCAACAAAATTCATCAATCACCACAATAAAAACACCACAACGTACACAATAAAAACAATCACCACATATATAAACACCAAGTTCACAATACATTCGAAATAACTACCCATTATTTGCAACAAAATTATATGTTAATTGCATCCATACTTTTACACTAACATAACTCGAATTTAACACTAAATTTATCATTACAAATTTGAATTATATATAAATTAAATTAAAATTCGAAGTATAAAAAAATTAAGGGTGGGTTAATAATTCGATTCATCCTACAAATTATCCTAAAATTTCGAATTTACTATTTAGCACTAAAATTATCACGAATAATCCTAAAATTAATCTTACATATTCGAATTATCACTAAAATTGTATTGTAACACTAAAATTCGATTTATAAATAAAATAAGGGTTAATAATTCGCATTATCCTAAATATTATCCTAAAAAATGGATTTTACTATTTAGCACTAAAATATCACGAATAATTCTAAATTTATTCATAAATTGTCACGAATTTATCCTAAATTTATTCCAAATTTATTCCAAAATATCCTAAATTTATTCCAAAATATTCGAATTAACACTAATATTCGAATTAAAAATAAAAATTCGAATTTAATACTATAAATTAATTCTAAATTAACACTAATTTTAATTCCACAAGGATATTAAAAATTCGAATTAAAATTGTAAATTCGAATTAAAATAATAAATCGATTATTAAAATTTCGAATGGAAATTGTAAATTCGAATTAAAATTAAAAATTCGAATTTAATACACTAAATTAATTCTAAATTAACACTAATTTATCCTAAAAATTGAATTAAATAAATACCAAATTATGAACCCTAGAAATTCTAAAAATTCGAATTTAATCATAGTACGATTCATATGTTAATTCATTACAAAGATTCATACATAAATTAACCCTAAAAATTTGAATTACATAAACAAAATCAGATATAGAACAAGAAAAATACATAAATTTATATTAATAAAACTGTAAATAACAAAAAAGAATCGAATATATACCTTAATGACGAAAAAGGTGAATGATTTAAGCTTTTGGATTGCTGGGTTTTTGCTTGATGCTTCTGCAGCTTCTGCTGGAATCTTCTGCGGCTCCTATGTGATGTGCGGCTGTGTTTGTGTTTGTATATTGTTAAGAGTCTGTATATTGTTAAGAGTCTGTGTTTGCTAGGGATTAGGCAAAAAAAACGACACCAACCGCGGAAATTTTCCGCGTCCCGTGGCTAGGGATATATTAGTAATTTCTATGGACCGCGAAAAATTTCATCGGTCCGCTGTAATCTCAACCTTCTATTTCCCCATCCAAAGGTTACAATTGTGTTTGTTGTGAACCGGTCTACAACAAACATTTGTTGTAGACCGACCCCCTTTATTTGAAAACAATAATTTTTAGAGATTTTTGTATAAATATTCAAATTATAGAAAATATTTATCAAAATACAGATTCCTCGTATGCAATATGTAACCTTTCAACCACATATGCAACCCGCGTCCGTTTTTTTATAAATATTTTCATAAAAAATGATATTTTTGGTAAATTTCTTAATTTTTATCTGGTTTTGATATTTTTGGGTGAAAAAACAAGTATGATGGAACAATAATTGAACACGAACAAATCTTGAGTTATCCGTTTATATTGTTTTATTGTTGATTAAAACTAATGTATATTTTTTTTTCATTTCCAATAAAAAGTTAATTTAGACAAACCTATTCTCTTTTTATGCATTTTACGATTCATCCCACTATATAAACAACAAAAAAGTTAATTTAGACAATCGTATCCTATTTCAATAATCAAATAAATAAAAATGCAAAGTTCATGCCTCACTTTTACTTTTATCACCGAGCAATGTTATAAAATTCGGTAATAGGGAGATCGGTAAAAATATCGATTTAGAATTAACAGGAAAATCGAGGATTGATAGGATGGATTAATCGAGGAAAATTTTGAATGCATTTTAATATTTTAGTTATTTTCAATTCAAAACCCTTATTTTATTACTAATTTATAAACTAATATTTATTTATCATATTACATATTTAATAGTTATTTAATTTTAATTGAAATTCTATATTATATCAAATAATTTATTTTAATATACCGCTCAAAACGAATATATAGTGATTAATCGGATTTCAAAAATCGAATCGGTCATGTACATTCCAGGATAAATCGATAAAATCGGGGATTTTTAGAATTATACGGAGCAGTACAAATATTTGTCTAATTTCAAGGTTTTATTTTACCTAATTGGAAACAAATCAAACAAATTTCTAACATGATCCCCAATCGATGAAGGAGATGTATTACACTACAATTTAGAAAGAAACTCGATATCTTTCTTACAGCTTTTATATTACCAAAATTTTGTAGGCAAGACTGACCAAAGTCTGCCAAGTTATCATAAGAAAACAAGATTTAGATCTGCAGTATGCAGATCACAAGTCTTATGAGTTTATTACCATTCTCCTACTCAAATGTCCTTTTTCCCTTTCCCCGATGGATCCGATTCATTGCCATTCGGCGCAATTTGCACTTCAATTATATAATACTAGAACTCTAGAAGCATATTCCACGGTTGATTTACGAGCACTTGCATTTTGTTCAACACGTAAGATTTACATAATTGACATTTTAATGAATCAATTAAGACGATAACAAAATCACTAACAAACTAATTTACTTCAGTCGTTAATAATGAGGTGATCATTTATTCATTCCGCCATGAACTCAAAGAGTTTAAAAATGAAGTGTACAAGATGAATCTACATCAAGCTTCAAATTCTAATCTTTAAAACTCAAGTAAGGTTAAATAAATTGAGAGTTAGTTCCCCAAACTCTTATAACTCACAGAATTCACTGCATCGATGAAGGAAGATATTCTTGACTTGTCTTTCCGTAAGCCATCTGAAGCACAAATGCCACTGCTCACATCGACTCCATCCGGCTTTAGAGTGATAAGAGCTTTACATACATTCTCTGGGTGAATACCTCCAGCCAAGAGCCATCCATATTTACTCTTTATTGAAGGTAGCTTAAATTGAGACCAATTGAACCCTTTACCACTGCATGCATATGCACAATGGAACTGTTGTTAGATAATTGTTTACTGTTCGATACGGAATCATCTTACTAAAGATATTAAATATGAACTTTGGTCTGGGTCATGCAAGTGAAAAAGGTAACGGAAACTTCTTAACTTTGAAACAAATAGCAGAAATTAAATTCTTAGTCAACTTATTGTTATGGTTCACAGATTTGGAATGGAGGAAGCAAATCGAAAAGGTAGACTTCACCAGTTTGACTTGAATAAATATTTGTAAAGCACTGAAATGGTCTCTAAGTGATTCACGCAGATGCATTTTAAGTAGCAGATGATTCCAGTTCACGCAGATTAAAAAACTTGGAATATAAATGTTGCCAATACATAGTGGATGAACATCCAAACACATTGTATAATGCTCATGAACTGTTGACCTGTAAAAAGACTCTTACCTGCCACCTTTTGCACTATCCACAAGTATCCAATCAACTAAAGAACATTGTTCATCACATATTTGGTTTAAAAGGTTCCCGTCTTCATCAGCATGTAGGACATAGACTATCCGAATTTCCTTGACTAACAATGGGAATGCAGCCCTTGAAACATCTCCATGAAGCTGCAAACTTGAACCAATTACCAGATAAAAAAAAATGCATCAAGTTAATAGGTTTCTTGGAGCAACTTCATTGGATTAGCTATATGGGATCTTAAGCTAAAATTTAAGGAACGTTGTACAATTTAGTGCTCCAACAATGTTATAGTGGTTCTTTAGAAAGTTACGATCTTCCTTACATGCCTTATTATGGAGAATCAAAAGGCAATCCTTATCTTACTTTTGTTAATAAAATGTTCATTTGTCTCCCTTTTTGCACTTAAACTCTTAAAGAGTTAAAGTACATAGTTAGAGTTTGAATATAATAATATTAGAATACTAGGATGCAAATATAAGGAATATTGTTGCAGGTTAACATGCATTATGTTCTAAATCACCAAGAGCTATTATTTAAATATTATAACCAAGGAATATACTAGGACTCTTTTGGAGTTGCTCTTACCTGCACAAACTCAAGTTCTGCTGCATCTGAAACCCTTAATATTGTGTCAGCATCATCATCAACAAAGACACCAACAGGATTTGCCCCATTATCTCTTGCAGCTTTTGAAATATCCCTTGCAACATTAACTGAAATTGAACGTTTGGAATTAGGCCACAAAATCATTCCAATATAATCGGCACCTGCTTCTGCTGCCAAAACAGCATCTCTAGCAGACATAATCCCGCACATTTTTACAAAAGGTCTACTATCTTCTTGTTCCCCAAGAGTGGCAAATAGTTTTGTTGAACAATGGAGCACGTCTGTTCTTTCTATCTCCCTTAACACCTTCATCCTTGATGAATGTGCTTCCAGTGCTCGTGTCTCCGGCACACCTTTTTATATCAATAATTCATGTTTCAATAGCTATTATTAGTAGACACATTGCAAAGAACGTTACGAATTTATACTAATAGTGGAATGCAAACAACAGTAACGGTCTTCAACTTTGAAAATCATAAAAAGAAAACCTTGGCTTTGCTCCTGTTTACATTTGTGCAAGAGGCACGTGGTCAAAAAACTCTATTTGGAAGTTCAAGCATGAAGCAATAAGAACATCGTAAATGAGACACAAGTAGAGACATAACGAAATCATGAAAATTAAAAAAAGTGTAGAAAGTTAGCATGAAAAAAATATCTAATTGTCAAGTCACGTACTTATAATCAAGTCGGATTCTCGTTATGTCAAACATTGTCACCCTTAGTTTCAATTTAATCCCTCACATGCCACGATCCCATGATCATGACTCACGAGTTCACACACATGCACATAAACAACAGAGAGGAACGACAAAACACTACTTAAATGTAGATTTCCCCTTCCGAGATTGACAAGAACTCGTAAAAAAACATAAATATCTTGATTGGCACATACCACAATCACAGTTTAAACAATTAGAAACAACCAAACATTTATAATATTAAGTATTAACAAACCAAAGCTTTGTCTTGTGTATAAATTTGTTGACATGACTTGAAACTGGTTCCCCATATTCAAACCTGACATAAAGAATACGATCACTTGTCGAAACAAATATGAGTAGCACATTACATGTTACATAAACACAAAAATAGTAAGAAATGAAAGAAGTACACATTGATTAGGAGAAACTAATCAAATATCTTTGGGGCGATTAATCAAACAGCTACACTGCAACTATGAAGGTGTTGATTTACACACCCATTTGATTCTATATATTGTGTGTGTAAGTTGGGGAGATACTGAACCTGAGAAAAGTTGCATTGCAAGTAATATTTGGCGGCTGATATCTGAAGGCTTCGGAGCTCCTTAATTTCCTACGCAACTATAAACTGTGTCGAATGAAGGGAAATTTTATAGGACACTCCTGCGCCAAATAATAATACTACCCAAAATATCCTCTGAGAGGGTATGATTATGCAGTTCTACACTCATTTAAAAAATGAAGAAACCGTTTGCCAAAACATATAGAATATAACTATAAAAAGATATAATACACAATACTGAATAGTGACTGTTTGTAGTCACTTTTAACTCACATAAAAACATTTTTGATATCTTCAACCCAATCTTAGTTAAGAACACTCGCAGAACTTTTAATGTGTAAATCAAATAACACGCTTTTCAAAAAAGACAAGACATTTTATCTACCAAAAAAATGATTAGTGTCAATAATGTATGAAAACTAGAATACAATAATAATAGAATTAAATATCTTAATAGAATGAATAAACTGACATTATATGTTACTGACACGCTACTAACACCTCAAAATACAAGATCAATCTATCCTATAAGTTAATCAACCACTCTAATTCGACGCCTCCAAACCTTCGATCTAATACCATATCCCCCGAAGGTTTAAACAATGCAAATTTAGTGAAAGTAGGTTATCCCAAGTTCTTCTCGGTCTTCCTTTCCTTCTCACACCCGACAACACTAAACCTTCAACTCTCCGCACTGGAGCCGTTATACGCCTCCTCCAAACATGTTCAAACCATCGCAGTCTACCTTACCTTACTTTTTTTTTATTATAGATGCAACTCTTAATTATCTTCTGAAAAACCCATCGGCAATCTATCTAACAAGGTGCGGCCACAAATCCAACGCAACATTCTCATTTCCGCTACCTCTAGACGTTGTTCTTGGGCCTTCGTTACCGCCCAATATTTCGCCCCATACAACAAAGCTGGTCTAATCGCCATTCAATAAAATCTTCCTTTTAATTTTAAAGGAATCTTTTTATCACACAGTACTCCTTAAGCAGCCCTCCACTTTAACCATCCAGATTGGATACGATGAGTAACATCGACATCTATCTTACCATCTTTATGAATTATAGATCCCAAATACTTGAAATTTTCTTTCATAACTAATAAATGCTCTCCAATTCTAACATCAACCCCCTCTTCATCTGGTTTGTTACTAAAATTACACAACATGTATTCAGTTTTTGAATGACTGACTGATACACAAACCCGAAGTCTCCAATGTAACTCTCCATTGTTCTAACTTCTCATTAATCTCAGATTTTTTCTCATTAATAATAATTATGTCATCCGCAAAAAGCATACACCACGGTACAACATCCTAGATTCTTCTAGTGATTACATATATAATTTTTGCGAATAAAAATGGACTTAATGATGATCCTTGATGAAGTCCTATCTTGACCGAAAAATATTGAGTATCACCAACAGGTGTCCTGACACAAGTCAATACTTGAGAATACATTTCTTGAATTACCCTCACATATATTCAGGACACACCTTTACTCCAAACTTGTCCAAATTACGCTGCGCGGAACACTATCATAAGCTTTTTCCAAATCTATAAACAACATGTGCAGGTCCATCCTACGTTCCCTATATTTCTCCATTAAACGCCTAAGAAGATGAATAGCCTCCGTTGTCGACCTTCCAGGCATGAAACCAAATTAATTTTCTGACATCGTAACCCTGCTTCTAAGCCTAATTTCAATCACCCACTCCCATAATTTCATAGTATGACTTAAAAGTTTAATACCACGAAAATTATTACAATTCTGAGCATCACCCTTATTCTTGTAAATTGGAATAACCATACTAAGCTTCCACTCATGTGGTATCTTACCCGTCCGAAAAATAAGATTGAAGAGTTGAGCCAACCACCGCTCACCCTCCTTACCTAAACACCACCATACCTCTGTAGGTATTTTGTCTGGACCAGTGGCTTTACCTTTACCCATCTTCCTTAATTCCAACTCAATTTCTTCACCATTTATAGGTTGTATATTAGAATCGCAATGCGATTGACGAACTGTTTCCCTCTTAATCTCCTCTCCACTTATACGAGACTCGTTAAATAACTGTCTGAAATAGTGATACCATCTATAATTAATATCATCATCCTTAACTAACACTCGTGCATTTTCATCCTTAATAAATCTGAAAAATCCCAAATCTCGTTATCTCCTTTCTCGAGCCTTTGCTGGTGTATAAATTTCATTTGCTCCCTCATTAGTAGATAGACCTATATACATTTCTTCATAAGCCTTATCCTTCGCCTCCACCACAACCCTTTTTGCTAGACGTTTTGCGTCCTTATAGAGAATTTTCTTTGTATCAAATTCCTCTTGTTCATTGCAGCATATAAGCTCCTTAAAGCATGCTTGTTTAACTTTTACTCGCTCTTGCATATCCTCATTCCACCACCAAACCTCTTTTTTATCCTGAATTTTCCCCGAGGTGATTCCCAACATATCTTTAGCCACACCCCTAATTAAAGAAGCCAAATGATTCCATATTTGGTTTACATCATCCCCAACAAAGCTTCTTTGTTCTAAACCAATTCTTTCCTTGAAAATCCATACTCTTTCACCCTTCAGATTTTTTCATAAAATACGCGACGTCGTCTCCTGAATACCTACTATTATCTTTCTCCTCATAAAAATATCCATTACCAATAAACGATGTTGTGTAGCACACATCTCATCCAGAATCACTTTACAATCTTTGCAATTTTTGTTGCGTCTTCTCATAAGAAAATAATCTATTCGCGTGCTACAACCTCTACTCTTAAAAGTAATTAAATGAGCATCCCTCTTTTTGAAACAAGAATTAATTATCACTAATTCATGAGCTAATGCAAATTCTAAAAGAGTACACCCACCTTCATTCCTTATACCATATCCAAAACCCCCACGAGTACCAACATATCCATCAGAATGCTCTCCAATATGGCCATTAAAATCACCCCCGATATATAAAATTTGATCACTAGGTATTGTACTAACTAAATCATCTAAACAATCCCAAAAGAGTTTTTTCTCCTCATCTCCCAAACCAGCATGTGGAGCGTAGGCACTAACAATATTAACAACCAAAACATCCACAACTAGTTTAATCATCATCACCATATCATTAAATCGAATCATATCCACTACATTATTCCTCAGTCGTGTACTTAACATAATACCAACACCATTCCTATTGGTTACAACACCTGAATACCATAGTTTAAATACATTGGCTTCCTTTGTCTTAGCACCCTTCCACTTAGTCTCTTGCACACAAATTGCATCAACATGTCTTTTCTTTAACCCATCGACAAGTTCCAAAAACTTCTCGGTAAAAGTGCCTACATTCAAAGAACCTACCCTAAAGATAGAATCAACGACCTCCCTATTCCTCCCTCTACTCTCCAAAACACCGCTACTAGAAGTAGTCATCAATGAAATTACACCACGTACAAGAACAAAAAACACTAAATAAATACAATAAATGACACATAAAATTAAGAACAATGAATAAATTATAAGATACAATACTTAAAGTGACTGTCGCAAGTCACTCATTTTTCTTCAGAGATCCACCCAGACAAGATGTATATGATGTATATATCTTCTTAAAAAAGTATCCAACAATAATGAATACCCACAACACCGACCCTTGTATCTAAAAAAATATAATGGTGTGGTGTCTCAAACACAACCTCACGTATGCCTCCAGATTACCCAATAATATATTACACAAATTAAGCTGCCCAAAAAAGGTGGACAATCACTTTGAAAAAAATTGTCATCGAATACAAAGATTTTTAGGTATGTTATAGAATTCGATGAGAGGATCACAATGGTATATTTAATATTAAAAATCGTTGTCTAAAATTTCTGATATAAAGAAAGAAGATGGACAAGTAGGTAGTTTTTTGGCAGTTGGTAGTTTTTGGCAGCAAGAATGTGAAATGGCAGAAAAAGGAGGAGAGTACAAAGACAATCATATATATAAATTAATCATAAATAATGTACAATACTTGCAGAAGTTTGAAAATCTTACACTGATTTCAATAATTGTAGACTCTTCGTATGAAGATATTTTGAATGTATAAATGTAGAATGTAGAATATCAATAAAAAAATTCATTAGCCGAGAAGAATATTCTTGCAGGTGAAATGTAAAAACTGATTAATGAAGACAGTGAAGGGAAAAGGGATTTGGACTAATAATACCATGGGCATGTTGCGTCAAATCTATACATCTATACGATCTATACATCTGTCTACACTAGAGATTGCGCAAAAAGTCTGATTTTTTTTGAAAACAGATCGGGCCGGACTTATTTAAAAATCAGGTCGGGCCGGGCTTCTGAAAAAATATAAGGCTCGTTTTAAGCCCGCGGGTCGGGCCAGATCGGGCCGAACCGGACTTTATCCGGGCTTTTATTTATATATTAAAAAAATAATTTTATATTTATAACTCGAATTATGAGTAGTTTAAATACCGGAGAAAATAATATCTTGATATATCATATAGAGTAGTTTAGACACCAAAATAAATAATTGTTTTTTAATATAATATATAATAATCATACATACCTTAATTTCTTATAATATTGATAATATAATATTTTAAAAATTATAAAAAGTATTGTATATTTTATCCGGACAGAATCGGGCTTTTATCAGGATTTTTTAGATACGGATTTTTTTAGATCCGGGATTTTATCCGTACTTTTCTGACTTCGGGCCGGACCGAATTTTTGAGAAAAAAGGAGGCCTATTTAAGGCCTGCGGGCCGGGTCGAACCGGTCGGACTTTTACCGGATTGGGCTTTTCGGGCTTTTTTCGGATCGGATTTCGACCATCGATTTTTTGAACATCTCTAATCTATACATCTATACAATCTATACAATATTATAATAAACGAAATATTAAAAGTTTGGTAGTCGGTCGGTCGGTAATTGTTGAAATTATTTAATTACCCTATTTTATGTTCTAATTATTGGGTCGATCAATTCTAATTCTAAATGATATTGAAGCCAACTTCCTCTATTAATTTACCAATTTCAATTATATTTTATATCGAACTGTATATCACTATAATTTATGTTAAATTCAACTTCTTCTACTAATATAAATTTTAATTCATATCGAGTTCTATATCATCCTAATTTGTTACTTCGGGCTAATACAAAAAATTATACTAATAAACTTGGATAAACAAAATAATATATTTTATTTATCCAAGATATAAGGATACATTATACGATTGATTCAGACTACACAAAATAAATAAAAATATAATTCGACTACAAAAAAACATATACTAATTATTCAGTCTAAAACAAAATTATCTTATTGATCCGGAATTTAAAAAATTAAAAAAACTAAAATATAATTTAGTTTGATTTGGTCGGTGTAATGGGCATCAGGCTAAAATAAAATAATTTGTATCCTATATGTGCATACAACAAATTTTATAAAACATAATTTTTTTAAGTACACTTAAATTATCAATAACTATATCGTTCAATCAGTATAAATTGCCTTTTTCAAATATTTTTTTATAGAGTTATGGTTAATCTATTTAGTAATTACCGTGCTTAATAATAGTTTTTTAAGGTACAACATAATAGAGATATTAATATTTTAACTTTTAATAAAATATAATTTCGTTATAATAATATTTCCCCCTTACTAATGTCATCACTCTAAATAAATTTAAAATTCTAAAAATTTATGAACATATACGTTTACTTATATAAACTAGCCTAAAATCCCTGCGATACACGGATTATTTTAATATTACATAATTTTTTTGAATTTAATTTAAAGTTATGAAACTTATTTTTTTTGAAATTTTAATAATATGATTTGATAATACTTATGATATACACATAGGTGTAAGTTAGTAATACTATAGTTTTAACAAATAATATAGATTGAATTATATTTTTATTGATGTTTATAGGTGTTTTTACGAAAATTATTATATTTAATTAAAAGGTAAATTTTAGCTGAGATCAATAGTATACAAATTGTCATTAGTCCGTTAACCAACCAAATCCAACTAACTATATTCATATTTATGTTAGTTTAATATGTTTAAACCCGAGTCCGTGGTAAAATATTATGTGTTAATGACAAAAAATTATGTTAGCCTGAGGGCCATCATATCAACCAAATCCAGTTAATTACACTTACTATTTTATTTAATTTTATTTTAGCCCGGTATGATTATTTTTTTTTAGACCGAATGGATAATATGTGTTATTTATTTTAGTTTGATGACATTATATCGACCCCATGAATTTCTTTTCAAATTTTTATTGGTTATAGTCTGGTTCAATAATATATTTTTTTTAGCGGGATCAATAAAATTTATTATTTTATTTTAGTCTGATTCTTCAAATTCAAAACTATATGTAATTTTTTTATTTTTTATTTAAATTTGGATCAATAGTAATTTGGTTTAGCCCGACCGAGTGAATTTTTTTTTAAAGAACCATTAGAAATATTATAATTCTTTATGATTATTTATATTTATGAAAGTATTTTTTTTAGATATACTATAAATACAGTGATCAGACCGACTACCAACCAAACTTCCACTGTTTCGTCTTTAATATAATAGTATAGATTATCATGAATCATATCATTTAAAATTTTAAATGAACAAAATTAAGATTGAATTCAAGTATTTTTTTAAAATAATTAATATAAAAAAAATCTGTGGCGTCCGTGCATCGCACGAGTTTTAAGTTAATAATATAATATGTGCAACAATCTTATTTACGAGTGTTTGTGGATCCAATTTATAAGTTGAATTTATCTAATAAGCTTAAATGTTAGTAACAATGTAGTTTTTCTCAACTTATTTTAATTTTTTACCTTTTTACTTTTTATAAGCTCCAGTTTGAAATGTGGTTTTAAAATATTAATCTAATTTAAAATTCAAAATTAGGATAATTATTTAAGAATTATTTATTTTAGTTCATTTAGGTACAAAAAATTCCGATTATAAGTAAAATTTTCCAACACTTAAATAACTTATAAGTGTTTAATTTACTTATCACTTATAAGACACTTGTTCATTTTAAATCATAAATTACTTATTTTACGATTTCTCAACGAGCACTATATCTTAAATTTTCATTCATACAAATTTGTTATAAACATTAATATTTATTAAATTATAACTAATATTCATTTTAGAAAAATCTCACAGCATGTGTTAGACTTTTGAACTTTTCCAGGAAACTCGCTAGGAAGGGTTTTTTCGTAAATATCAAAATTTTAAAATTTTCATATAAAATTATTACTATTTTTTATAAATTAACCAAACCAAAACAAATATACCTAGTATATCCCGTTTAACGCGCAGGGTCTGGGGAGGGTAGATGTATGCAACCTTCCCCTCATTTCAAAGAATATGTTGTGCATATGTTCTGTACTTGATGATTTCATAAACAAAACATCTAAGTAGATTTTACTTAGTGAAATAATGTAGCACTCGACGGATAAAATTATAGTCCCGACGGATAACTCATTATAGTCCCGACGGATGTTAACTTATTATCCATCGAGTGAGTAGCTTATGTAATAATAAGTCTGTAGCACAGTTCTGTATACATCTTTGTATAGATTCTGTAGTAGCCTATAAGTCATGTTGACTATTAACTAGATATGCAGCAAAGGTTGATTAATTGTATATAAATGATGTCTTGTAGAATAGGTTGATTAATTGTATATAAATGATGTCTTGTAATTCTGCATAAGTGAAATGAAGTCAAGTGCTAAAATAGCTACCGACGGATGATTAACAAAGCCATCGATGGATGATCAAATGACTATCAACGGATGTTTAATATAGCAGTCGACGGATGATCAATGAAGCCATCAACGGATGTTCAGAAAGTCGACGGATGATCATATATCCAACAGATATTCATAAAGTCCAACTGATGATCTTATAAAGAATTCAAACAGCAGTTGAACAGTGTAAACTGAGCACAGCCGTCGAGATGTATACAAATCTACTGTGGAAGCCCATTAACTGGGTAATAGAGGATGAAAAGTAGCAAAGCTTAAGACTGATAGTTTTTATATTTATTTAGTCTTTTTGACTTTGTAATCTTGGTAATATATAAACCAAGAACGTAGCAAATAAGAAGAGAGTTGAGACACACAAAAACAGAGAAATCTTTGTAAGCAGAATCATTAGCATTTCCCTGTATTATCAGCAGTTCAATTTGTAAGGAGCTGTGAGCATTCTTGCACACAGAGTCCTCTCGATATATAATATATATCTCTGGTGGAATTGTTTAAATCCACCAGAAAGTTTTTAAAGACTCTTGTTTTTAATTACTTATGTTTTGATTCAATTAAGTTTCTATTCCGCATTGTGCTAATCAAAACACTTATATCTATATTCGAGTTGAACATTTTTATTTCGAGAAAAAGGTTCAAGAATTCCATTCAACCCCCTTCTGTAATTCATGCTATATTGTTAAGGGACTAACAATTGGTATTAGAGCAAGCTCTTAATCTACAAAGAGTTTAAAGATCAAAACATTCAGCAGGATGAACGAGAAAGACGTTGGAGTCAAGATTTCTTTTCTAGATAAAGATAATTACCATCATTGGAAGGTAAAGATGCATCTTCATATGCTTTCTCAAGATGAGGCCTATGTGGACTGCATAGAAAGAGGCCTTCACATTCCAATGAGAGCTGCAACAGGAAACGAGCCATCAGTTTCCCAAGCCAAGGCACGAATGGTCTGATCCTGACATTGAACAAGTCAGGAAGGATCAAAAGGCCATGAACATTCTGTTCAATGGAGTTGATGCAGATATGTTTGACAACATTATCAACTGCAAAACTGGCAAGGAAGTCTGGGATACTATACAGATAATCTGTGATGGCACTGAGCAAGTTAGAGAAAACAAGATGCAGCTCTTGATTCAGCAATATGAGCATTTTCACAATGAAGAAAGTGAGTCACTCACTGACATTTTTAGTAGATTTCAAAAACTACTAAATGCTCTTAAGTTGCATGGAAGAGTCTATCAGACTAAAGACTCTAATATGAAATTCCTTAGATCTCTTCCAAATGAATGGAAACCAATGACAGTCTCATTAAGAAACTCACAAGATTATAAAGAGTTTACTTTGGAGAGACTTTATGGCATCCTGAAGACCTATGAGCTTGAGATAGAGCAGGATGAAAGGATGGAGAGAGGAAAGAAGAAAGGAGGATCCATTGCACTAGTTGCTGATTTGGAAAAGGAGAAGGAAGTGAAGATGGAAGCTGTTCAGTCAACTTCTAAGGTTTGTGAAAGCAAGGGCAAGGGGATTGCAGTAGAAAGTGAAGATTCATTGAGTCAAGATGACATGGAGGATATTGATGAGCACCTAGCATTTCTTTCCAGGAGATTTTCCAAGCTCAAGTTTAAGAAGAACTTTGGAGCAGCCAAGCCAAATAGAAACATGGTGGATAAGTCAAAATTCAAATGTTTCAAATGTGGCTTGGCAGGGCATTTTTCAAATGAGTGTAGAAAGTTAGATTCCAGTAAGAAAAGGTTTGAGTCTGTGGATTATAAGCAAAAATACTTTGATCTACTCAAACAAAAGGAAAGGGCTTTTATTACACAAGAGAATGACTGGGCAGCGGATGGTTTGGATGAAAATGAAGATGTCAGTTATGTCAATCTAGCCCTAATGGCCAAGTTTGATGAAACAGAGACAAGTTCCTCAAGCAATCAGGTAATTACTATAAACCTTGCACATTTATCTAAAGTTGAGTGTAATGATGCCATAAATGACATGTCTACAGAATTATATCATTTGCGTGTTACACTTAAGTCTCTTACTAAAGAAAATGCTAAAATCAAAGAAAACAACTTGTTTTTAAGTAAGAGGAATAATGTGCTTGAGTCTCAGTTTGTTGATTTTGAGAAACTAAGGATTGAGTGTAAGATTGCCAAGGAGGAATTAATTGAGTGCTTGAAAAAGGAAGAGATTTTAAAGAAGCAGCTTGAGCGTGAACAAGAGGTGATTAAAGCATGGAAAACATCCAGGGATGTCCATGCTTAAATCACCAAAGTTCAAGGAATTGAGTCTTTTTGTGATGAAGCCTGGAAAAAGAGCAAAGAGAAACTAGAACTTGATTTGGTAGATGGTTTGCTGACAGATGTAGACTCGACGGATGATGAGGACTATCCGTCGGATAACAAAAATTGTTATCCATCGAAAGATGAAAATCCTCATCTGTCGGCTGTGAGCAAGCCCATTAGCAAAGCCAAACTAATCAAGCTAAATGAGAAGTATGGATCTGTTTCCAAGAACTTTGTTTCAGGAGAGTCAAGTCAAGTTAAGAAAGGAAAAAGGGCTAATATTGGTCACATGACTGTTAAACAGCTAAGTGACAGACTTGAGAAAATTGAGATAAAAACAGAGACTAAAAGGAAAAACAACAGGAATGGTAAAGTAGGGATTAACAAACACAATAACTACACACCTGATAAATATGCTCCTAGAAAAATCTGTGTCAAGTGTGGTAGTGTAAATCATTTGTCTATTAATTACAAATCTGCCATGCCTACTCCCATGTCTATTCAGTCTCAATTTCCTAACATGAATGCAATGCCTCCCATGCCTATTAATGCTATTCCCACACAGAACATGAATGCACAGTTTGCTAATATGCCATTTGCACCTAATCCATATTATGCTACATACAGTATGCCTCAAATGCCATTTAGCATGCCTTACTGGAATAACATGTTTACACCAAGCATGCCATTTCCTGTTAGCCATAATATGCATGATAATTCTGTTGTATTAAATGGTTTCAAAGGCCCAACCCAAATGACTAAGGAAGAATCTGAAATTCCTAAGTCAAATGAGTTAAGACCTAAGAAACAGAAGAAGAAAGCTAACAAAGCAGGACCCAAGGAAACTTGGGTACCAAAATCAACTTGATTTGATTTTGATGTGTGCAGGGAAACAAAAGGAATCTTTGGTACTTGGACAGTGGTTGTTCAAGACATATGACAGGTGATTCTACCCTGCTCACAGAGTTTAAGGAGAGAGTTGGCCCAAGTATTACTTTTGGAGATGACAGCAAGGGTTATACTGTGGGATATGGCTTGATTTCAAAGGAAAATGTCATCATTGAGGAGGTTGCCTTAGTAGATGGTCTCAAACACAATCTGTTGAGTATCAGCCAGCTTTGTGACAAAGGCAATTCAGTAACCTTCAACAAAGAAGCCTGTGTTGTGACTAATAATCAAAGCAACAAAGTGGTTCTCACTGGTGTGAGAAGAGGAAATGTGTACCTAGCTGATTTCAACTCAACTAAAGCAGAATCTGTAACTTGTCTTCTCAGTAAAGCAAGTCAGGATGAAAGTTGGCTATGGCACAAGAAGCTATCTCATTTAAACTTCAAGACCATGAATGAGCTGATAAAGAAAGAATTGGTAAGAGGTATTCCTCTAGTGGAGTTTTCAAAGGATGGACTGTGTGATGCCTGCCAAAAAGGGAAGCAGATCAAAGCATCATTCAGGAAGAAACTTGATTCAACAATTGAAGAGCCTTTGCAACTGCTTCACATGGACTTGTTTGGACCAGTCAATGTATTGTCAATCTCAAGGAAAAGATTTTGCCTAGTAATTGTAGATGATTTCTCAAAGTTCTCTTGGACATATTTCTAAAGTCTAAAGACGAGGCTAGTGAAATCATCATCAATCACATAAGGCAAGTCAACAATCATCCTCATTTCAAAGTTAGAAAAATCAGGAGTGACAATGGAACTGAGTTTAAGAATTCTGTCATGAGAGCATTTTGTGAAGAAAATGGGATACTGCATGAGTTTTCAGCAGCAAGGACTCCACAACAGAATGGAGTAGTGGAAAGGAAGAACAGATCACTTATTGAAGTTGCAAGGACAATGCTTAAGAATCTAAACTACCAATGTATTTCTGGGCTGAAGCTATAAATACTGCATGCTACACTCAGGACATTTCTCTGATTAATCAAGCAAGATGCTTGACTCCCTATCAATTGTTCAAGAACAAGAAGCCAACTCTAAACTTTCTTCATGTCTTTGGCTGTAAATGCTATATCCTGAGAAATCAAACTGATCAAAATGGGAAGTTTGATGATAAAGCAGATGAAGGAATTTTTGTTGGATATGCTGTTGGTAAAGCATATAGAGTCTACAATCTAAGAACCAACATTGTTGTGGAATCTATACATGTTGTGTTTGATGATAAAAAGATTGAAGGACTGGAAGATGGAGATTACCACGAGAGCCTCAAATTCGATAATGTTGAGATGGTTAGTGATGACAGTGATGATGAGAGTGATCAAGAAAAAGTGTCTAAGGATAATACAGACAAATCTACCACCAATGAATCAGAAAACTCAACATCTGTCGAGTTGCATAATACTTCATCCGTCGGAAGGCAATCTGTGTTATCCGTCGGAAGACAACCTTCCTCATCCGTCGGTACTCAAAATTCACCATCCGTCGGGTTATCAAAAGGAGCAGGAGGTCAAGACAGATCACCTACAGAAAATTCTCCTTTCTCAAATCAAAGATCCACAAACTCAGGGGGAGTTTCTAGCAATCAAAACTCAATCATACATCAAGACAATCATGAGGCCTCTTCATCTAGAGCTAATCTACCTCAACAAAGGAAATGGACAAAAGATCACCCCTTTGAGATTATCATTGGTGATGTTTCTTCTAGAATTCAAACAAGAAGAGCAACTCAGGAAGAATGTCTATACAGCAGCTTTCTGTCAAAGGAAGAACTAAAGAAGGTAGAAGAAGCTTTGTTGGATCCTGATTGGATTTTAGCTATGCAGGAGGAGCTAAACCAATTTGAAAGGAATAATGTATGGAAGATGGTACCCAAGCCTAAAGAAAAAAATCCAATAGACACCAAGTGGGTATTCAGAAACAAGATGGATGAAAATGGTATAGTAATCAGGAATAAAGCTAGATTAGTTGCTAAGGGTTATTGTCAGCAAGAAGGAATAGATTTTGATGAAACTTTTGCTCTTGTTGCAAGACTTGAAGCCATCAGAATCTTCTTAGCCTATGCAGCCCATTCCAATTTCAAGGTCTATCAAATGGATATCAAAAGTGCCTTTCTAAATGGAGATTTGGAGGAAGAAGTGCATGTTAGTCAACCTCTTGGTTTTAAAGATCCAAATTTTCCAGAATATGTCTATTATCTTCTGAAAGCACTTTATGGACTAAAGCAAGCACCTAGAGCCTGGTATGACACTTTATCAAAGTTTCTTTTGGAAAATCTTTTCACAAGAGGTACTGTAGATAAAACTTTCTTTTTCAGAAATGTTAATGGCTCTAGTATACTTGTTTAAATTTATGTAGATGATATTATTTTTGGCTCTACAGATGAGAAACTTTGCAAAAAGTTTGCCAAATTGATGCAAAGTAAGTATGAAATGAGTATGATAGGAGAACTAACTTACTTTCTTGGTTTGCAAGTTAAGCAAGTTAGTGATGGAATATTCATTAGTCAAACTAAATATATTTTTGATCTTTTAAAGAAGTTTGATCTAATGGATTGCACATCTGCAAAAACTCCCATGGCCACAGCAACTAAGCTTGAATTAAACACTATTGAAAAGTCTGTGGATATTTCAAGTTATAGGGGCATGGTTGGCTCACTTCTGTACTTAACAGCTAGTAGGCCAAATATAATGTTTGCTACTTGCTTATGTGCTAGATATCAGGCTGATCCTAGAGAATCTCACTTGATAGCTAATAAGAGAATTTTCAGATATCTCAAGGGAACACCAAAACTTGGCATTTGGTACCCTAGAGATTCTGGCTTTGATCTAACTGGTTATTCAGATGCAGATTATGCAGGTTGTAGAATTGATAGAAAGAGCACAACAGGAACCTGTCAATTTCTAGGAAACAAGCTTGTGTCCTGGTTTAGTAAAAAGCAAAATTCAGTTTTTACTTCTACAGCTGAAGCTGAATATATTACTGCTGGCAGTTGCTGTGCACATATTTTATGGATGAAAAGTCAATTGCTAGACTATGGTTTGCAAGTTGAAAGGATTCCTATTTTCTGTGATAACACAAGTGCAATTGCCATCACTGAAAATCCAGTGCAACATTCAAGGACAAAGCACATAGACATCAAGTACCATTTCATAAGGGAACATGTGATGAATGGTACTGTGGAATTACATTTTGTTCCAAGTGAGAAGCAACTTGCAGATATCTTTACCAAGCCACTGGATGAATCCACCTTTTCAAGGTTGGTAAGTGAGCTAGGTATGCTTAATTACTCTTAAATTTATCTGAGTTATTTTGCAAGTTGGAATGCAGCCAGAAATTTAATTGATCTTTAAATCTTGGATGAAATTTTGGCTAAGTCAAAATTTGCATCTCGACGGATGACCCTTATCCATCGAGTTTAGTCATCCGTCGATATACTACGTGCTAATAAAAGTCAATTATTTTTCTGCAATACTTTATGTCTCGACGAATATCAGTTTATCCTCATCCGTCGAATTGTCTAAATCTCAGCCATTAATTCCCTGAACATTATACATCGAGTATACTTACAGTTTGTAAGCATTACACGGCGGATAATGGGTGGAATTTTTACAGTTTATTTTTAAACGGCTATTTTAGGCAATTTCTATTGGTTAATTTACTTTACTTTATTATTTTTATCAGTTATTTTTGAGATAGTATAAAAGCTTATTTCATTGCAATTGTTTTCTTTTATCATTCTCAAATTCAACTGCTTTTATTTCATTCTCTCTCAAGCAAATATTTTCTTTCTCTTCAAGCTTTCATTCTCTAACAATGGCACCTGTAGTAAAGATTATGTCTCAAACTGGGTTCATTTATGAGAAGAACAACTTCACTGCTTTGGTCAATAAGGGTATTCAACAATCAGAGGACTATCACAAGATGATGGACTTTGTGAAGAATTGCAAGCTAAATTACGCCATGCTGGAGTCACCCACAATCTTCTGTGAAGTTGTTGAAGAAATGTGGACCACTGCTATCTACAACTCTGCTGACAAGACCATCACTCTAACCATCAAAGGTAATGAGTTCCGTATCAATAGTGATGTAATAAAAGCATGTTTCAAAATTCCTGATAATAATGTGACTTCACCACACAATGACATTGATATTATCAATATGCTTAATTCCATGCATTATGCACTTTCTACTACTAAACTAAGTGATATTAGGAGATTGGGTCTTAGGAAGGAGTGGAGTTTCTTGTGTGATGTGGTTACTAAAGTTTTCTCTGGAAAAGTCAGTAATTTTGATTCAGTGAATATTTCTATGCTTAACATGTTATACATGCTAGTTACAGATAAATTTTATAATTTTAGTGACCTTGTCTTGTTTGAGTTAGGTTTTAAACTAGGTGATTTAGCTAAAAGAGGTAAGAATGTGTATTATGCTAGATTTTTCATGTTATTGGCTAACCACCTATGTCAAGAAATTGTGCTTGAGAACCCAAACAACAAACTGGCTTGTTGGGTTCAAGAGAGAAGACTTATTGCAGATTTGAACAGAGCAAACCATCATAGGGATGTGCCAATGTTCTATTTTCCTGTAATGCAGGCACCTCAGGTAAGTGAGGTAAGTTCATCCATCCCTACAACTATTCCAACCTCCATTATTTCTTTGACTTCAGGAGTAGCTATGGCAACTGTGCCAATGACCAAACAGTTGCCTACCAAAGCCTCCAAACCCTCTACAATTTCCAAATCTAAATCAAAGAAAACCCCCTCTGGCATCCCTCAAAAGATGCCAGTTGAAAAATCCACAAAAACAAAAGAGGGGAGTGTGAAGGAGGGAAAGTCAGGTGAGGGAAGGGGTGAACATCAAAGAAACCCCAAGAATAAGGTTGGAGAGTTGAGTGAATCCCAGCCTAGCCATATTGCAGTTTCCCAACAAACTGCAGTGCTTAAAAAGGATAACAGCTCACTTCTAGCTGCATCCTCCCAAAAGGATGCAGTTATTGAACAAAGCTCTCAGCCAAGAGCACATGCCAAAAGGGTTAGGGACACAAGCTCACCCCAAACTTACACAAGAAAGAAGAAATCTAAAATCTCTGGGGATGCACAGGGCATACACATAGTACAAACTGGTGCTAAAGACACAGTCCCTGCACTCTCTCAAATTCAGTTTGATGTGGCTCCAATAAATGTGGAATCACAGCCAAAATCTCTATTTATAGAAGCATCTGAAACACCATACTCACCAACAAACTCTCTGGAAGTGGATATGATAAACACTTCAATTCCTGATTCCCCTTCTTTAACTCTGTTGGGGAAGCCAAAATCTAGTGCAAGTGAGCATCATCTTTTAGATGATTTGTTGGCTCACTTGCCAATTCTTTCAGATTCTATTGTGACATCTGTGCCCCAAATATCTTCAATCAACACAGAGTCAACAATAGTTTCTCTTCCCACCTCATTCATTTCTACTCTCTCGATGGATATTGCTCATCCGTCGAGTAGTGATTGTATCCCGACGGATAAGCCTAACAACAGTTATCCGTCGGATAGCATTACCACTCACTCGACGGATATCACTTATCCGTCGAATATCTCTACACAACTTCAAACTTCAATTATTTCAAGTGCAGAAGATTTAGTGGTTGTACAGTCACTCTTAGGACTGAGAGAGGAGAGTGTATTGAGTGAGAGGCTGGGTTGCTCCCAGGCAAAAGGAGAGGAAAAGAGTGAAAATCAGCAATCCATTTATTCAGGATTAGCAAAAGTGAGTGAGAGGAGTCCCACCTTAGTAGGTGAAGGTGAGGGTGTGAGGGTGGGGAGCCAGGGTGAGACCCTGATGCAACAAAAGAGAGATTATGAGAGAAAAGCGGGTACAGAAGCTATAAGGGTGGATCCAGCCATTGCTAGTGAGTCAATGATTGTGGATGATGCTGAAAAGGAAAGACAATTTCAGCAACATTACAAAGCTGTAATTGATAACATTTCCTTGGATGATGACACTTTTACTCACCCTGTGTCAGCCTATCAACTGTTGGCTGCTCAGGGCAATATGGAGGCAGAACAGACGTTGAACTTAGTACACACTTCAGAATCTCTTCAAAGAGATAAAGCTGCTATCAATAGGATGCCTTCTCAAGCTGGTGAGCCATCTGAAGAATTTGAAGTAAATTCTAATGATGATGACTCTGTTTCTTTAGATGGAAGCATGAACTTAAGGGGAGATGAAGGCCCAAGTTATGTTCCAAATTTACCTGAATGGGCATGGACAAAGGAATCTACACTAGGACAATTTGGTGTATCTTTGGTTAAGCAGGTTATGGCTATTCAAAAGGCCCTTCAGGAAACTTCAGATGCTGGTACCAAGGTTATTCTTCAAGCTCACCTAGACTCTCTACATCTCATGAAGATCCAGCAATTAAGACAGAATCTGAGTGTGGATGAACTTAAAAAGGATATATCTGACTTGAAGACCTACAATTCTGAGAAGCTGGATTCAGTCATGCCATATGGTACCATGCAAGATCTATTACTGAGACTGAGGAGAGAATCAGATTCTGAAAAGAAGCTGGCCAAGCTAGAAGATAGAGTTCAAGTTATTGAGAATTCAGTGGCTATCCTTCTTCAAAATCAACAGACTCCGATAAATCTTCTTATGCAACTGGCTAAAGCACAAGGCCTAATTTCTCAACTTGATGATAAAAAAAAGGGGGAGAGAGAACCAAGTGAGGGGGAGAAACTTCAAGTTCAAATTAGCAAAGTAATTGTACCTTCAATTACTGTCTCCAAGCCACCAGTTGCAGATGGTATAGATCTAATTAAAGCAGCAGCAGCAAATTTGAAAGTTGCTGAGAAAGGAAAGTTTAGTTTGATCAACTGGGATAAGATTGATGAGGAGATACATAAAAAGTTTGAACTTGTCAAGGAGCCAGTTAAGTCAGCCATCCATCACTCTCAACTCAAGCAAATCAGTGTGAATGAGATGAGCATGAATTATCTGGAAAGAGGACAATCTTCCTGCATCAAGTCTACAAAGGCTGAAATAATTCTTAAACCAAGGGCAAACTATCCAAAATCATCTTTGAAGAACCCCTTGGACACGGTGTATGAGACACCCAAGCCTGATGAGAAGAAGCTTCTGTCAAGATCAATTGTCTTCTACAAAGATCCAGCTGATTCAGCCTCAAAAAGGAGAATTGCTAAGATATTCAGAAATGGAAAGGAAATTTGTGTGGTAGCTGGACATCCACAATTTGCTCAAGCAAAGAGAGAAGAAAAAGCCAAATTAAAATAGGAAAAGAAGCAAGCTGCTCTAGATGCAAAGAAGACTAAATAAAAGAAAGAGCAGATTGCTATCTTGGCCAAGCTACAGGCTGTGAATTCATCTCAACAAATTCCCTCTCAACCATCTGAAGCTGCTGAATCAAAGAAGAAAATTGAAGAACAGAAGAAATCTCCAAGAAAGAAAGAATTGGCTAGAGGAACAAAAAGGAAACTGGATATTGTTGAAAAGGATTGGAAGATCAATTTCCTAAGGTACCCACACCAGTTACAACTCAAACATCAAAGCCCTCTGTGGTATTTGAAGATATAAGGGTGGTGGATCCCTACAGGAATATTCATGGTGAACCTATTATGCCCAAGGATGAGCCAATAGAGTGGGATAAAATACCAATTCCTGACTTCAGTTTACCAATCCTTAGCAAGCCAAAAAGAACAAAGTCAAGGGCAGTCAAGAAAGTGAAGCTGTCACCACTCAAATCCAAGTTAGTAGTTAAAGCTCAACCCAAAGTCAACAAGGGAGACTACTTGTACTTGTGTGACATTAAAGAATTTTCAGATCTAAACCTCTATCTGGATGAACTGGATGAAGTGAGGGGAATTGATGCATACAGGAACCTACCTGAAAGGTTAGTGTTCAAGTACAAAGGAGGAAAGGAGATTGTGTGGCCTCTTCACAGGATTCTTCAAGAAAGCCAAGCTAACTGATTAAAGTTTATTCATCCTTCAAGAAGAACTTTGGGTACAATGCGACTGCAAGAAGACTAGTATTGAAGAAGATTGAAGAACTAAGGAGTATTAGAGCTAAAGATGCACTCCCAAAGACTCTAATCATCCCATACACAGGGAGAAGAGTGCATCTAAGGCCCTACTGGCTGATGGAGTTCATAGATGACAAAGGTGTGAGAAGATTCTTCAGGTTAGAAGACTAATTGAGTATCTCTAGCAATGAGACTCTCTTGGAAATGCAAGAAAAGCTAGATCTCTCAGAATCTGATGAACTGGAATTCCACAGGCAGCTCCAAAATCAGATTGATGAAAACAACAGAAAGCTTGGAAGAAGATCCAGACCTTCAAGAAACTAAAAAAAAATACCTGCTCAGGCTAGAGGAGCATCTTGAAAATGACTGTGAGCCAAACCTTGTACATTTTGTTTATTTGAAGCACTTTCAGTATTATCTGCTTATCTTTAAAGCTGTATGTCTAGGATGTTTTGTTATCATCAAGTATCTCTTAATTTATGGCTACAATTCCAGTAGACATAAATTGGGGGAGATTGTTGTGCATATGTTGTGTACTTGATGATTTCATAAACAAATCATCTAAGTAGATTTTACTTAGTAAAATAATGTAGCACTCGACGGATAAGAATTATAGTCCTGACGGATAACTCATTATAATCCCGACGGATGTTAACTTATTATCCATCGAGTGAGTAGCTTATGTAATAATAAGTCTGTAGCACAGTCCTGTATACATCTTTGTATAGATTCTGTAGTAGCCTATAAGTCATGTTGACTATTAACTAGATATGCAGAATAGGTTGATTAATTGTATATAAATGATGTCTTGTAATTCTACATAAGTGAAATGAAGTCAAGTGCCAAAATAGCTACCGACGGATGATTAACAAAGCCATCGACGGATGATCAAATGACTATCAACGGATGTTTAATATAGCAGTCGACGGATGATCAATGAAGCCATCAACGGATGTTCAAAAAGTCGACGGATGATCATATATCCAACGGATATTCATAAAGTCCAACGGATGATCATATAAAGAATTCAAACAGCAGTTGAATAGTGTAAACTGAGCACAACCGTCGAGATGTATACAAATCTACTGTGGAAGCCCATTAACTGGGTAATAGAGGACGAAAAGTAGCAAAGCTTAAGACTGATAGTTTTTATATTTATTTAGTCTTTTTGACTTTGTAATCTTGGTAATATATAAACCAAGAACGTAGCAAATAAGAAGAGAGTTGAGACACACAAAAACAGAGAAATCTTTGTAAGTAGAATCATTAGCATTTCCCTGTATTATCAGCAGTTCAATTTGTAAGCATCTTTGAGCATTCTTCCACACAGAGTCCTCTCGATATATAATATATATCTCTGGTGGAATTGTTTAAATCCACCAGAAAGTTTTTAAAGACTCTTGTTTTTAATTACTTATGTTTTGAATCAATTAAGTTTCTATTCCGCATTGTGCTAATCAAAACACTTATATCTATATTTGAGTTGAACATTTTAATTTCGAGAAAAAGGTTCAAGAATTCCATTCAACCCCCCTTCTATAATTCTTGCTATATTGTTAAGGGACTAACAATTGGTATCAGAGCAAGCTCTTAATCTACAAAGAGTTTAAAGATCAAAACATTTCAGCAAGATGAACAAGAAAGACATTGGAGTCAAGATTCCTTTTCTAGATAAAGATAATTACCATCATTGGAAGGTAAAGATGCATCTTCATATGCTTTCTCAAGATGAGGCCTATGTGGACTGCATAGAAAGAGGCCCTCACGTTCCAATGAGAGCTGCAACAGGAAACGAGCCATCAGTTCCCAAGCCAAGGCACGAATAGTCTGATCCTGACATTGAACAAGTCAGGAAGGATAAAAAGGCCATGAACATTCTGTTCAATGGAGTTGATGCAGACATGTTTGACAACATTATCAACTGCAAAACTGCCAAGGAAGTCTGGGATACTATACAGATAATCTGTAATGGCACTGAGCAAGTTAGAGAAAACAAGATGCAGCTCTTGATTCAGCAATATGTGCATTTTCACAATGAAGAAAGTGAGTCACTCACTGACATTTTTAGTAGATTTCAAAAACTACTAAATGCTCTTAAGTTGCATGGAAGAGTCTATCAGACTAAAGACTCTAATATGAAATTCCTTAGATCTTTTCCAAAGGAATGGAAACCAATGACAGTCTCATTAAGAAACTCACAAGATTATAAAGAGTTTACTTTAGAGAGACTGTATGGCATCCTGAAGACCTGTGAGCTTGAGATAGAGCAGGATGAAAGGATGGAGAGAGGAAAGAAGAAAGGAGGATTCATTGCACTAGTTGCTGATTTGGAAAAGGAGAAGGAAGTGAAGATAGAAGTTGTTGAGTCAATTTCTAAGGTCTGTGAAAGCAAAGGCAAGGGGATTGCAGTGGAAAGTGAAGATTCATTGAGTCAAGATGATATGGAGGACATTGATGATCACCTAGCATTTTACATTTTTAATTATTATTTCCGTTGCGTTTATGTGCTCGAAACTCTTTAGTTACAACCTATCAAGGCAGAAAGAAGCAAAATGATCAGCTCAAACTAGATGAGCAAAGTAATCTCTTATCATTCTTCTTATATTCTCTACTCCTTTTAAAACTCAGTAGCTTAATGATAATTTATTGTGCTTTCTTCAAAGTATTTTGTTTATAAGATATATTGTTATCATCAAGAACATAATTTATGGATGTTATTTTATTAGTCATAAAATTGGGGGAGATTGTTAGGAATCACATGTATTTTTTATGATGAAAAAAACATATAGCATAATTATTTTTAAGTAGGTGTAGCTAACAACGACTAATTATCATTGTTTGATAGCCCTTGATAGAGTAGCTTATCAACTGAGAAGTTTTTACAACATTCTTATATAAATTTCAATAGATAACCTTTGTTGTAATTATTCATTACATGGTCATCACTGACTTAATGGATAAATAGAATAGGATGGTTAATTGTAAATATGAAATGCCATGTAATTATGTCTAAGTGAAGTGAGTCATCAATGGCTAAGGAGAATAGACTTTAATTGGTTAATGGAATCAACTCACCAACTGCTAAGAAGATTACATTATAAATGGCTAAAGTAGCAAAGAGCAATTGGAAGTGACTTGACATAGCACTTATATCAAATATGACAGAGCACATGGGTTGATTACAGACCTATGTTTGAAAAATGGGAGCCAAAACAAAACCTACATGTGATCTTGGATTTTGAACAAGAAAAAATATTCAATTTCCATGCATGACAAAATGGAGGGATATTTAAAGTAATATATCAAGATAAAATCTAGCCTCGCGGGAAAGAGAATGAAGAAGCAATCTTGCTGGACCTCGAAGACCGAGTTATGTATTGTCTAGCAAGCATTATAACTTGGTGATATATAAACCAAGTAGTACCAGATGTTTCACTCAAGAAATAAGTCTATAGAGTTTTTCTTAGGAATATGTTGTAGTCTTGATGATAATTCACCAAAATACCATAAGTAGATTTATTACGCGCCTTTTGTAGCCTTCAATGGATAACAACAATTATCTATCCATTAAAGGAGTAGCTTATAGTAATAAGTATGTAACTCATTCTGTACACTAGAATAGATGGGGGATTTGGTAGTTTTAGTAGTTTCTAAGTCATGTTGACTACTAGCAAGATATATAAAATAGGTGGGCTAATTGCATATATAAAATGCCTTGTAATTTTATGTAAGTGAAAGAGTATCAACTGCTTAGGAAACAACTTCAACTGCTAATCTACAAAGCTTCAACGGATAACTCCATAAGCTTCAACGAATAACTCATTATGCTTTCAATTGATAAGTCAAGCCTTCAACGGATATCAGATAAAGTTGTCAACGGATATTATTAAGAAAGCTTTAATAGATGTGTTGTGCAAGACATGCATGTACCTTAACAAGACTAAGACAATTTGTCAATCCTAAGTAAGTTATATTGTTATCTTAGTTTGTATTTATACTTGTAATATTTCAAATTCTGTAAAAATGCAAAGGAGCAGACTGGAGTCTTTTTCCTGAAACAGTATCAAGCCTAAGGATTCTATCTGGAAGAAGATCAAGATGATCATGCCTCAGAAGAATTTTGAAGAAGCTTGGAGTTGAATAAATCTATTTGGTTAAAAATACTCTAAGTCAAGATCTCTACAAGTCATAGATATAGTGTTATAGAGAAGTCATTCGAGAACTCCAAATGACTTATCGAGAAGTCAGGAAAGCTACTAAAGAACTCAGAGAGATATCGACAAGTCAAGAAGACATGAAGGTTGGAGATATCGACAAGTCATTTCTTCACTAGAGAACTCAGAGTTATCGACAAGTCTACATTCATTAGAGAACTCTAAGTTATCGATAAGTCAAAGTCCACTAGAGAACTCAGAGATATCGATAAGTCAAAATTCACTAGAGAACTCTAAGTTGTCGACAAGTCAAAGTGAAGACATGATGCTGAGAGATCTCGACAAGCCAAAGTTTCATTCGAGAACTCAAAGACCTCTATAAGTCAAATTCACTAGAGCATTAGAGATCTCGATAAGTCATTATACTTATCAAGATGTCAAGATCTCTATATGCCTAATTAGAGATCTCGAGTGAAATTCTCAAAGTATAAAATCACAGACCAGTTCCATATTCAAGATAAACAATCAACAAACAATCCAACCAGCTGGATTGACAAGTCTACAAAAAGCAGCTTGAAGGACGTGCAAGATCAATGGTGAAGATTAACTGACAAAAGAAGATCAAGATAATCACAGGATGCCAAAAATATGTTAATCCAGAAATGGAAGGTTCACTTTTCCTAAAATGGAAATGACAAGTGACAGTTTAGTAAAGGTTAATAGCATATCTTATTGTACACTATGTAAACTTGTAGTTAACTGAGTTATAAAGTTAATACTAGTCCTTTAGTCAGTTGTAACAATCTAGATAGAAAATCTTGTAATTCTCTCAAGAAGAAGATAAGCTCTTTAATCAAAGAGCCTAGAAATTTTGTAGCAAAACATTCTTGAACTTTAATATAAAAATTAAGTGAGTTTTGAAAAGATTGTGTTCCTGTTTATTGCATGTTTATTTACTGCATTAACACATCTTCTCTACAAGATTAAATTTACTTTGTTCAACTAAAAACATTCAAGAAAAGCCTAAAAATATTAAAACACATTCACTCCCCCTGTATGTTATTCATTTCCTAACAAGTGGTATCAGAGCAAAATCTGAAAGCAAACAGATTCAAGATCTTGGAAGAATGAATACACAGAAAATCAGTAGCATTAAGATTCCTACTTTTGACAAAGCTAACTACACTCTATGGAAGAAGAAAACTATGTTGTTTATAAGAATGGCCAATCCACTGTATGTTCAGATTCTCAAAAATGGGTCCTTCATTCCTATGGTTACAGTTGATGAATCTACAGATGGAGATATGGTTATTCCAGCTCATTATGCTCCCAAGGACCCTGCAGAATACACTGAGCCTGAAAAAGAAAAAGTCTCCATGGATAGTGGCTTGCAGTTAATATTAATTGAGTCACTTGACAATGTAATGTATAACAACATTGTCAACTGTGACATTGAAAAACAGATATGGGAAAAGATAGAGATATTGTGTTAGAACTGAGGAAGTTAGGACAAACCAAAGAAGAATACTAATTTCACAGTATAAGGGTTTTATGGTAAAGCCAAAGGAAAGCATTACTGATGTGTTCGAAAGATTAAATAAGCTGATAAGTGACTTGCAACTTCATGACAAATACTATGAAGCTGAAGAAGTGAACCTAAAGTTCTTGCTTACTCTCCCTGATCATTTGGAATAGAAAATCTCAGCAATCAGGGAAGGGAAAGACTTGAGCAGAATAACACTGGAAGTTCTATATGGAATTCTCAAAACATATGAACTAGAAATGATTCAAAGGAAATTATTGAGATCTGGTCAAGGATATGTTGTAGATGGCTCAAGTGCTTTAATTGTAAATGAAAGCCAAACATCTAATGATGAACCAAGATCTCAAACTCCAGTTGCCTCAACAAGTGAGCAAAAAACAAATGATTCATCGGAACAAGCAATTCTGGAATTGGAAAAAGATGAGTTCTACACTCTTGAAGAACTGGATGAGCTAGATCAGTCAATGGCCTATTTATCTAGAAAATTCTCTAATATTAGAGTAAAGAAGCCAAGATATTTCAAGAGTAAAGGACAGTCTTTCAACAAAGACAACAACTGGAAAGAAAAAGGGAAGTATAATTCTGATAGCAAGAATGGCTGGGGATCTGTTGACAGATCTAAGATAAGGTGCTTCAATTGTGATGAACTAGGCCCCTTTGCTATAGAATGTAGGAAACCCAAGAAGGAAAGGAAAGACAAAGCTTATCTTGAACTAGAAGCAAAGTATGAAGCTCTTCTGAAAAAGCAGCAAAGCAAAGCTTACATTACAGAGGGAAAGAGTTGGGATGATTCAGATAATGATGAAGATGAAGAAGTTGGAAACTATGCTCTAATGACTTTGGAGCAAGGTGAATTATCCTTATCAAAAGCACAGGTACCAACTCTTACCACCACTGATTTAAATGTGAATCAATATAAGGAAACTGTTGAAAAGATGAGCACATAGATATTTCACATTTATACAAGCATGGTGGTTGTAAATGAAGAAGTGAACATATTGACAAAAAATGAATGAGAAGCTTGAGAATGAAAAATAAGGAACTGAATTGTTGATAGTGGAGCTTGAAGCTGTGAAACAAGAAAATGTTTATCTGAAGAACAAGCTCAAGTGTGCAAATGAGATTGAAGCTGTGCTAAGGGAAAAACTGGAGAAAATTGAAGTGAAGTTGAAGTCCTTCAGGAATGCATCTGAATTGGTTGGTCAGTACCATGAGAAAAAGAAACCATGTGCAAACATGATTATTGGTCTTGACTATGATGCCTTGAACAACAAGAAGAAAAACATAAGTGACAAAGGAAAAGCAACAAAGAATGAAAATTTTCCAGCAATGCTGAAAAAGGTCGGGTCACCTATGTCCAAGGCTTATGAAGTAAACTTCAGTGAAGAAGAGTCAATTATCAAGCAAGAAATTGCAGATGAGGATAATGAAAGGAAAAGTGCAAACTCAACTCAATCTTCTAAGACTCAAGAAAATCTCATGTAGTATCAAAGCACCAAGGCTCCTCTCAAAGAAATAAATATTGAAGATGCAAGAAAGTAGAAGAAAAATAAAATGGGAAAATAGGGATAAACAAAAGCAATAATTTTTCTTATGTTACAGATGCTCTTAGAAAGAAGTGTGAAAAATGTGGCTCTATAAATCATCGAACTCACCTTTGTAAAAAGGTTCTTAGAAAGCCAACTGAAGGAGCATTCAAATATAATAAAGCAGATTCAAATGATCCCTACTCATTATGTGACAAGTTTGACTGCATCCTTTGCAACTTGAAAGTGATGAAGAGTTTCCACAAACAGAGAGTAGACCTTAAAGAAACAAAAATTGGGTCTATGTCAGATAGGGGAAATGCACAACAGTAATTGAACTCTATTTTATCTGAAACAACTCACTCTACTTCTGCTAGATCAGTTAACAAGAAGAAAGTGCTCAACATTGTTTGGGTAGCTAAACACACTTAAATCTCATTGTGTGCAAGGAAAAGTGAAGAAAGTTATATGGATCATTGACAGTGGATGTTCTAGGCATATGACAGGTGATAAGGCCCTGCTATCATAATTTGAGGAGAAGTCTGGCCCTTTGGTGACCTTTGGAGACAATATCAAAGAATTCACAATGGGATATGGCAAGATTATTTCTGGAAATATTGTCATTGATGATGTAGCACTGGTAGCTGGTCTTGAAGTGAATCTTCTAAGTGTTAGCCAATTTGTAGATAAAGGTTTTGACGTCTTATTCAACAAAGAAGAATGCACTTTTATCAGCAAGAAAACTGGTGAAATTTCTCTAAGAGGAGCAAGGAAAGGAAGCTTGTTTGTTGCAGATTTAGACTCAACAAATAAGGATGGTATTTGTTACTTCTATACCAAGGCATCAGAAGAGCAAAGTAAGTTATGGCATAAGAAGTTGTCTCACCTGAACTTCAAGGCAATTAACATTCTGATTAAGAAAGAGTTAGTAAGAGACATGCCCAAACTGGAATTTGCTCAAATTGAAGTCTGTAAAGCTTATCAGAAAGGAAAGATGAAAAGATCAAGTCACAAGTCAAAACCGTGAACTCTATAAGTGCACCATTGCAACTTATTCACATGGACTTGTTTGGGCCAGTAAATGTCTTATCAATTTCAAGGAACAAATATGCACTTGTGATGGTGGATGATTTCTCAAGATACACTTTATTAAAGTTTATGCACTATAAAGATGAAACTCCACACATCATAATTGAATACATCAAGAAGATAGAAAAACAGGCTGAAGATCACAAGTGTGTAAAAAGATTGAGAAGTGATAATGGGACAGAATTCAGAAATGCAATATTGAGTGAATTCTGCAAAAGCAAGGGCATTGTTCAAGAATTCTCAGCTGCTAGAACACCTCAACAAAATGGAGTAGTTGAAAAAAAGAACAGAACATTAGTTGAAGCTGCTAGAATAATGCTGCAAGATGCCAAGCTGCCAATAAGTTTCTGGGAAGAGGCTGTTAACACTACATGTTACACTCAGAACAGATACCTCATTAACAAGGCACACGACAAATCACCTTGCTCAATCATGTCTAAGAGAAAGCCTACTGTAAAGAATCTTCATATGTTTGGAAGCAAGTGTTACATTTTGAAAGACAACTCTGAATATGTGGGAAAATTTGACTCAAAAATTTTTGAAGCAATTTTTATGGGATATTCATTAGAGAGAACTGCCAACAAGGTCTATGTGTTAGATCAAAAGAAAATTATTGGTGATCCTAATGCTGGTGTAAGGACTAGGAGTGCAACTGCTAATGAGTGCCTACATGCATGCTTTCTATCTCAAGTTAAGCCCAAGAAAACTGAAGATGCTCTAATGGACCCTGATTGGATATCTGTTATGCAAGAAGAGCTCAATCAGTTTGAAAGAAACAAAGTTTGGGAGTTAGTTCCTGCACTAAAGAATAGAAGTGTAATTGGAACAAAGTGAGTGTACAGGAAATAGATGGATAAAAATGGTGTGGTTACCAGAAACAAAGCAAGGTTGGTTGCAAAAGGCTACTCACAGGAAGAAGGGATTGATTATGATGAAACTTTTGCTCCAGTTGCAAGACTAGAAGTAATAAGGATTTTTCTAGCATTCGATGCACACTCAAATTTCGAAGTGTATCAAATGGATGTGAAAAGTGCCTTCCTAAATGGTGAGCTAGAAGAAGAAGTGTATGTGCAACAACCACCTGGCTTTGAAGATCCTGAGTTTCCAAACTTTATGTACAAACTACTCAAGGCTCTATATGGATTAAAGCAGGCACCTAGAGCTTGGTATGATACATTGTCAGAATTTCTACTTAAACATGGTTTTATTAGAGGAACAATAGACAAAACTCTCTTCTAGAAAAACCATGGTAATGACATGATTCTAGTCCAGATATATGTAGATGACATTATTTTTGGATCTACAAATGAGAAGCTGTGCCAAAGATTCTCTAAGCTTATGCAGAGTGAATATGAAAGACTTCAAGTTAGTCAAAGAAATGATGGAATCTTTATCAGCCAAACCAAGGACTTATTAAAGAAGTTTGGTATGGTTGATTGTTCACCTGCTTCTACACCAATGTCTACTGCAACAAAGTTAGATGAAGACAGGAAAGGCAAGAGTGTAGATATTTTAGGATATAGAGGGATGATTGGATCACTGCTTTACTTGACTGCAAGTAGACCAGATATAATGTTTGCAACATGTCCGTGTGCAAGATTTCAAGCCAATCCAAAAGAATCACATTTGATGGTTGTTAAAAGAATTTTCAGATACTTGAAGGGGACTCCAAACTTGGGATTATGGTATCTTAAGGGAATTGGTTTTGAAGCTGTTGGTTACACAGATGCAGATTTTGCTGGATGCAGGGTGGACAGAAAGAGCACTAGTGGAAGCTATCAGTTTCTTGGACAAAGACTTGTATCCTGGCATAGCAAGAAATAACAATCTGTGTCAACTTCCACAGTTGAAGTTGAATACATAGCTGCTGGAAGTTTCTGTGCTCAAGTGCTTTGGATTAGAAATCAACTGATGAACTATGGCCTAGTGTTACATAAAATTCCCATTATGTGTGACAATACTAGTGCTATATCTATAGTAGCTAATCCAGTTAATCATTTTAGAACAAAGCACATTAATGTAAGGTACCATTTTATTAGAGAACATGTTGCAAATGGTATCATTGAGCTCATTTTTGTTCCAACAGAAAAACAACTAGCTGACATTTTCACTAAACCTTTGGATGAAGCTACTTTCACTAGACTTATAGGTGAAATTGGAATGCTAAATTTTTCATACTAAGGCAAGAACTCAGCTAGTGTGTTGCAGCAAATTAATATCCAGTAAATCAAAATTAATATGATTTAGTTGGAAATTAACTGAGATATGAATTATAAATATTTTAGAAGTCTTTGCATATTTATTTTTCTAAATTTAAAATTTAACTTGGAATTTTTCAAATTATAAGTAAACTTCTCAATTGTTAATTTACATCCTTAATATGCAAAATTAACACAAGGCAGAATTACAGTAATCAAAAGTATATAGAGAACTGAGTTCTCGATAAGTCTAATTGACTTCTCAACAAGTCATTTTAGGACTTCTCGAGTGAGTTCTCGACAAGTCAATTCACTGACTTCTCGAGTGACTTCTCGATAGGCTTAAATATGACTTATCGATAAGTCCTTGTAGAGTTCTTTAACAGTGTTAATTCATGGAGTTCTTTACAAGTGTAATTTTTGTTTTATCAATAACTCAGAACTGGAATAATTTAATTTAATAAATTATTTTGGTAAAATACTTTTGGAAAATTTATTCTAATTTTATTTTGAATTTATTCAAATAAAATTTGTAATTAATTCAGTCCATTTTTGGACAAACTGGGTATTTATTTGACATCTCGATAAGTCAATTTTCAGTTCTCTATAAGAGTAATTTAAAATGACTTCTCGATATGAATTTCATTTCTTAAAATGACTTCTCGATAGATAAACTTCAAACGTCTATTTTTGAGTTCTTGACAAGTCATTTAATTTTACTATAAATACCTAGACTTCTCGATACATATACATACTTACAACTTTCGAGATCTCAAGTGACCTAGCTTTCAAGCAAAAACCGATTTCTCTCTCAGTTTTACTCCTTTCTCAGAAATTTTTCTTACCCACTCATTCTCATCAATTAACAATGGTTCTAAATGTTGTAAGAACATCTATCCCAGAGAAAGGAACCAATTATCTTGCTTTTACTGATACAAACCAAGCCCCTGATAGTTTCAAGGGGTTTGTAAAACTATTGGCTGAATCCTATCTTGCTGGTGCTTTGACTGCAAATCCACCACTGTATCTAGATGTGCTGCATGAATTCTGGACTACAGCAGTAATGAGGACTGATGTAAACAACAACTCTCTCTCTCTCTCTATGGTGGTGACATGCACAATTGGAGGCCAACTGATAGAATTCAATGACAAAGATGTGAATAGAGCTTTGGGGCTGCCAACTGAGAATCTGGTGGAGGTACCAACTCCTGATGAGCTGAGTGAGTTCATGGACTGTTGGGAACCACGGACTTGGGGTGTTACTAAGTTTTACGATAAAGATTACGAAAAGAAGATTACCTTGTTAATGGTTGATTCCACGCTCTTCTATTGTATTCCCAAATTCCCTTGAGCGAAGTGTGGCCTCCGTCTTCTCAAGTTATCCTCTCTTCTTGCTCCTTGGTGGCTACAATATGTTTTCACACAATTGCCAAGCAAGAAGAGAATAAGAATATATATAGGCTACAATAGGGACCATGGATAATTAGGTTGGGCCTTCTAATTACATCTTGAGCCTAGCCCAATGTAATTAAATATTAATTCAATCCACTAAAGAATTAATATTTGCACTACCTTTCCTAATACCGTAATTTAATTAATTCGGTTCCAATATTATTTGCTTATTAAATTCCCCATGTTTAAAATATCATATGTCCATTAATTAAATAAATTACTGATAATTTATTTAATTAATATCTTTTATCCTTGATCATCCACTCAACCTTTATTTAATTATGCCAGAATAAATTCCACCTGCAGGGTTTCACATAATTAAATCTTTTTGAGCTTTCAAGGGGACATCATTAACCCGAATATTATCAGGACATGGATTCCTTCAATAAATAATATCCACCATGTATATAATTCCATCACCCAAAATATAATGATATAATTCAAAAGAATTATTTCATATATAAATGAAAGCATGTAAATAATATACACGTGTCAATTACTATTTCCGGATTAAGAACCTAAGCATTAATAATAACATAGAATCTTAGTTCTCCTTCTTAATCAGTATTAAGGGAACAATTCTAAATTTGATCCTGTTCAATATACACAAAGTATACTAGCATTATTTATTAGTCAATATAAACTAATCTAAATAATACTACAGCCATACCAGTGGATTGTCCAACACCACCTGTGTTGTGAACCTTATTATATTATATAACCGTATTTAACAATCTAATATTCTGTATCCCATTTGATACTAGATTGTTCACAATATATAATATTAGACAACATGTAAACATTCAAATGATTCTCAATTAAACTGGCCAGAAATAAATGTATATACTTCAAATAAATATTTTCAGTATACACTAACAATCTCCCACTTATACTCAAAATATTCGATGTGTATATCAGTGTTTATTTAATCCACTATTACATAAAAATCTATGTGTCCAACCATACAGCCTCCTTGGCAGCCTAAGAGGCCGCCACGTACTCGGCCTACATGGTGGAGTCTGTAATGCATTTCTGCTTTACAATCCTCCATATAACGGCTCCACCTCCCAAAGTAAAAACATATCCCGAGGTTGGTTTCCTCTTATCCCTATCTGATTGGAAATCTGAATCAGTATATCCCAAAGGAAATAGATCTGAGGCCTTGTAAATTAACATATACTCCTTAGTCCTTCTCAGGTACTTGAGTATAGTTTTTACTGCACTCCAATGTTCCTGACCTGGGTTCGACTGATATCTACTAACCATGCCTACAGCAAAGCAGATGTCAGGCCTCGTACATAACATAGCATACATTAAGCTTCCACATGCTGAAGCATAAGGAACTGCTTTCATGCTCTCTATATCCTTAGGTGTCGAAGGACACTGCTTCTTAGATAGAGCAACTCCATGCTTAAAAGGTAGAAAACCTTTCTTGGAGTTCTGCATGTTAAAACGAGCTAATACTTCATCAATGTAGGGCTCTTGAGATAAAGCCAACATCCTTTTCTTGCGATCCCTTATAACTTTGATCCCAAGGATGTATGCCGCTTCACCTAAGTCCTTCATGTCAAATTGTTTGAATAACCATGCCTTTACTGATGACAACATCTCAACATTGTTTCCAATGAGTAAAATGTCATCTACATATAGTACTAGAAAAACCACTGCATTACCTTCACTTCTCTTATACACGCACGATTCGCTTGGACTTTGATCAAATCCATATGACTGGACTGCCTGATCAAAATGAATATTCCAGTCTCTAGAAGCTTGTTTAAGTCCATAAATAGACCTCTTAAGATTACATACCAGATGCTCTTGGCCTTCCTTAATGAATCCTTTTGGTTGCTGCATATAGATGGTTTCTTCAAGACTTCCATTAAGAAAAGCTGTCTTGACATCCATTTGCCAAATCTCATAATCAAGATGAGCTGCTATAGAAAAAAGAATACGGATTGACTTAAGCATGACTACCGGTGAAAAGGTTTCCTCATAATCGATACCTTCTTTCTGAGTATACCCTTTCGCAACAAGTCTTGCTTTCCAGGCTTTCACCTTTTTATCTAATCCCCTCTTTTTCTTGTAGATCCACTTACATCCAATAGGTTTTATACCTTTGGGTGGTTCCACGAGCTCTCAGACCTGATTAGAATACATTGATTCTATCTCAGATTCCATCGCCTTTTGCCAAAGATCTGCATCTTTGTCTTGTACTGCCTCTTCGTATGTACGGGGATCATCATAATGTTCACCAGAGACCAATTCTGAAGACTCTCCTAAAAACATGAATCTATCAGGCTGTTGAACAACCCTCCCACTATGACGAGGCACTGGTGCGGTATTAGTGACAGGTTGTACATTATGTTGTGGTTGTTCTACTTGTACTACAGCTTCATAGGTATTATTTGTCCCTCCCACTAGTTCCTCTAAAATGACACTACTCATGGGTTTGTGATTCATTATATATTCCTCCTCTAAGAATCTTGCATTGGTGCTAACAATGACATCCCGATTCTTCGGACTATAAAATAAATATCCTTTCGTTCCTATGGGGTAGCATACAAACAACCTTACTTCTGTACGAGATTCTAACTTAGTCGCGTTCTTGTTCAGCACATGTGCTGCACAACCCCATATTCGAATATGTCTTAGACTCGGTTTACCCCCAGTCCACAATTCTAAGGGGGTTTTAGGAACCGACTTAGAAGGTACTAAGTTCAGAAGTAAGCTGCTTTCTCTAAGGCATGTCCCCAAAATGACTTGGGTAAATCCGAATAACTAATCATCGATCTAATACTCTCTAAAAGAGTCTGGTTCCTTCTCTCTGCTACACCGTTCTGCTGGGGTGTGCCTGGTGCAATTAACTGGGATTCTATCCCATTTTCTGATAAATATTCCCTAAATTCTCCAAGCAAGTATTCGACACCACGATTTGATCGTAGTGACTTGATACTTTTATTAAGTCGCTTCTCCGTTTTAGCTTTGTACTCTTTGAACTTATCAAAGCACTTAGACTTACGGTGCAACAAATAAACGTACCCATATCTAGAATAATCATCAATGAAAGTGACGAAATATTTATAACCACCTCTTGCTTGGATATTCATGGTTCCACATAAATCAGAGTGAACCAATTCTAACAGTTGTTTGGCTCTATTCCCTTTAGCCTTGAAAGGCCTATTAGTCATTTTACCTTCCAAGCAGGATTCACAAACTGGAAATGGCTCCACTGCCAATGAGCTTAAAGGCCCGTCTACTACCAGCCTTTGAATCCTCCTCAAGTTAATATGACCTAATCTCAAGTGCCAATGATATGTTTGGTTCAAACTAGAAGGTTCCTTTCTTTTAGTAGAGTTAGAAGATGTGTTGTTCAATTCCCTAAATTGCAGTTGCAGTGCAGGTTGACTAGGATTAATTATATACAAATTGTCTTGCAATGTACCAGAACATATAATTCGTTTATTCATCATAATAGAAACATTACGATCCAAACAAACATTATAACCATCCAAAGCAAGTTTAGAAACCAAAATTAAATTCCTTCTAAAAGAAGGTACATAAAGACAATTGTTCAAAACCAAAATCCTATCAGAACCAAAAGATAAATGAATAACTCCTACTGCAACTACTGCTACTTTCGTAGCATCTCCCACGAACACGTATATCTCACCATCTCTAAGCATTCTGGATAGTTGGAACCCCTGCATAGAATTACAAACATGATCAGTGGCTCCTTTATCTACACACCAAGTGCTCGTAGATATAGCCGCTATAAATGTTTCTGTAACTAGAGAAAGAGACATACCAGTATTGTTTGTCTTCTTAGGAAGAGGACAATCCTATTTCCAGTGACCTGACTGTTTGCATCTGAAGCACTTTCCCTTAGGCTTTTTCACACCACCCTGAACTCCCACTGCCTTCACAGCTTTCTGTGTCTGAGCCTGTTTCTTCTTCTTAATACCTTTCGGCTTAGAGGAAGAACCTTTCTCAGCCACATTCACTTGAACACTCTGCCGAAATAATCCTTCAACTGCCTGAAGTTCTGTCAGCAGTTCCGCGAGACTATACTGCCTCTTGTTCATGTTGTAATTCAAGCGGAACTGCTCAAAACTCTTGGACAAGCTCATAAGGATAATGTCAATCTGGGTTTCCCCATCAAGTTCAGCACCAAGGATCTCTATCTCATTCAGATGCGACATCATCTTGAGAACATGATCCCTTACAGGTGTGCCTTCAGCCATCTGAGTGTTCATTAAAGCCTTCATGGCTACTTGCCTAGCAGCCCTATTCTGATCTCCAAAAAGTTCCTTGAGATTAAAGAGCATATCCGAAGCAGTGGCCATAGACTGATGCTGATGCTGCAAAACACCCGACATTGCTGCCAGAATGTAACATCGTGATATCTCATCAGCCTTAATCCACCATTTATAATACTCTTTCTCATCTTCAGGAGCGTCAGCAGCAGGCTGTTCAGGCTTGGGTTCATAAGTGCAAAATTTGTACTCCTCAGCAGTCAACACAATGTCCAAATTTCGTTTCCATTCAATATAGTTAGGTCCGGTAAGTTTGTTATCCTTAAGTATGGTGAATAGTGGATTAGAGCCCATTTTATCCTGAGAATCATGCATAAAAACATCACATAAATAAGGGTGCATTAATTATTAAGAGCTATTGATTCCTCTAACAATTATTTAAAATTAAATGCACTAACATCTAAACACCATAAGTTTCTGGTACGCCACGATGTGTGACATGTATACCACCTAATTTTGTTTAAATGTTACTTCGGTCCTATTACTAAACAATATGCCACGTTGGGGTGGACTATATTATTTTTCATAGCTAAGTGTATACCATCATCAAATCTTAAATTATTCGAAATCTATGGAACTTGGTACGCCACGATGGGTGGCGTGTATACCTTCCAATATTCGTAATTTTGCCTTGAATAGAATACTTCAATTCAATATTCATCAATGGTTTGATTTCCAGGTAGTGGAGGAGTCACATCGGTCTCGCTTAAAACCCACAGCCTTACAAGTTCGATGAACCCGTTTTTGATAAAATTGCCCCAAATCAGAAATAAAAAAATCCGTATTTATTCCTTTTAAAATTTATTAATTTAAGAAGTTTGTTCTAGTAATTTCTATAACATTCTAGACACCATAAATTACATGCCATGAAGGGTGACGTATATATAATTTATATTCATCTTTATGTTAAATTACCTATAACCAATAATGGAGACCATGGGAATTAATTTCATATTAATTCCCTCTCCCACTTAGAATTTTTTTTTATTAAAATTGAGGAATTTTAAAATTAAATGGGGCCCTATGTTATTATAATTATGTCTAAACATGCATTCAAAATACACACATAATTTTAGCAACATATAACATTTAATTAAAGCAATAAATAAAATTTATGTCCATGTCGTCCTAATTAAGTTAAACATACAATTTAAAAAGAATTACACACATAATTAACGACAAACATAATCAATAAATTAAAGCAATAATTAAAATTTAATGGAAAAAATTAAAATAAATTTTCCACTATTATGGCCCTTGAAAAAAAATCCAGCTCTCAAAAAAAATTCCACTAATTTTGTAAAATCTATTCTAACACGATCAACCCTCGTGTAAATTACAACTACGATTAAACCACGTGGAAACCAAAACAAAAAATAACCACGATTAAACCACGTGGGATCCAAACACATAATTAAAATATACATGGCCATAATAGTGGATTAACAACCTGCATCAAAACCAATACAAGCAAAACACTATATACACGCATATATAATTACGACATGGACATTATATCATAAAACGTAGAACCCATTACCAGGCTCTTGATACCAATTGTTGGGAACCACGGACTTGGGGTGTTACTACGTTTTACGATAAAGATTACGAAAAGAAGATTACCTTGTTAATGGTTGATTCCACGCTATTCTATTGTATTCCCAAATTCCCTTGAGCGAAGTGTGGCCTCCGTCTTCTCAAGTTATCCTCTCTTCTTGCTCCTTGGTGGCTACAATATGTTTTCACACAACTGCCAAGCAAGAAGAGAATAAGAATATATATATAGGCTACAATAGGGATCATGGATAATTAGGTTGGGCCTTCTAATTACATCTTGAGCCTAGCCCAATGTAATTAAATATTAATTCAATCCATTAAAGAATTAATATTTGCACTACCTTTCCTAATACCGTAATTTAATTAATTCGGTTCCAATATTATTTGCTTATTAAATTCCCCATGTTTAAAATATCATATGTCCATTAATTAAATAAATTACTAATAATTTATTTAATTAATATCTTTTATCCTTGATCATCCACTCAACCTTTATTTAATTATGCCAGAATAAATTCCACCTGCAGGGTTTCACATAATTAAATTTTTTTGAGCTTTCAAGGGGACATCATTAACCCGAATATTATCAGGACATGGATTCCTTCAATAAATAATATCCACCGTGTATATAATTCCATCACCCAAAATATAATGATATAATTCAAAAGAATTATTTCATATATAAATCAAAGCATGTAAATAATATACACGTGTCAATTACTATTTCCGGATTAAGAACCTAAGCATTAATAATAACATAGAATCTTAGTTCTCCTTCTTAATCAGTATTAAGGGAACAATTCTAAATTTGATCATGTTCAATATACACAAAGTATACTAGCATTATTTATTAGTCAATATAAACTAATCTAAATAATACTACAGCCATACCAGTGGATTGTCCAACACCACATGTGATGTGAACCTTATTATATTATATAACCGTATTTAACAATCTAATATTCCGTATCCCATTTGATACTAGATTATTCACAATATATAATATTAGACAACATGTAAACATTCAAATGATTCTCAATTAAACTGGCCAGAAATAAATGTATATACTTCAAATAAATATTTTTAGTATACACTAACATGGACTTCATCAAATATGGTGGAAGAATCAACCTGTCAAGTTTAAACAGGACCAATCTAAGGAAGGAGTGGTCTTTCATCTTTGACCCTGTGGTAAGGCTTTACTTGCAGGAAAACAAGATATGACAACATTTCAAGTGTTGTGCAAAAGCTGGTGTATTCAATTTCCCACAACAGACACTTGAATGTTTCTGTTAATCCTGGAAGAACTTGCAACCAGGCTAACAATGCCCCTGTCAGCTAGAGGTAAGGAATTTTCTTTCCTAGATTTATTATGTCCACTTTAAATCATAAAGTAGCAGACATACACTTACTGAATGGAATAGATAGCACAAAAATAGGCAATTGTAAGCAAGTGTCCAAAATAATATTTGGCTCACTTACTACAAAGAATAAGGTAAATATAAGTCTGAAAATCACTCCATTCATGTTGGAGAGGATTAGGACTTACCCTTACCCGATGCCTGACATGAGATCCAATATACAATCTAGCACAGCTATGATCCCTGAACCTGTGGAAGTACAAACACAGGAACACCCTCAGGGATCTTCCCAAGCTGCAACCATTCTTTCTGAACCTTTAGAAGCTAGGAAACCAACCACCTCATCTTCTCAAAAGGATGAGGTGAGTAAAAAAAAGAGAAATGGGGTAACCTTGACTGTAGTAACTGAGAGTGGTGAGGAGATAGCTGAAAAAGAGTCACCTCTGGTCAAAAGATCCAAAAGGAGTAAGTAAACTGAGCTGACCACTCTAGCCTCCTATGTATCCTCCCAACAGGATGCAGTTGTAAAAGCAACCAGTAGTGAGTCTGCACAGCCTGCACCTGAAGCAATTCAAGTGTATGGTAGGAGAAACAAGGAAGGCACACACTGTGAGGACACATCATTTGAAGCTCCCTCATCCACTCAGGGGGAGCTGCCAACACTCACACTTGAACAACAAACTCTTATTTCTCAAAATTTTTCTCTTCCTTCTGCACTTGAATCTAACTCTCAAGTGCAAGGAAAATCAAGTGACTTAGCTCAAGAAGCTTTGCTCACCACCCAGACACTCCATTCAGATGGCGAGAGGCTATATGTTGGGTTAGACCTTGATGACACCATCACAAATATGGGGGATTCGTCAGTTTTTACTGAAGACCCTATGGATACTTCTAATGCACCTTCATGTGCAAAATAGTCTTCACAGGCTGAAAGGTTTGAGGGTAGTACTCCTGAGGGGGAGCTATCTAAATCCTCTCCAATTCAATTGGAGGCCCCTCATGTAGGAGCAACTCCCCTCACAACCCTAGCAGAAATTACCTTGGTAGTTGAAGCTAGGAGTTCAATTGCCCATGATCCTGTCATAGGGGAGGCAAGGATAGCACATTCAAGTGCCAGTGTGTTGCAAGACACACAAGGGTTTGAGGCTGGTGTACATGACAGTAACCCAGTCAAATCTCCTCCAATTCAACTGGAGGTTCCCACTACAAGTGGAGAACAATACATTGTCAAAACCACAGAGCAATCTGTGAGTTAAACTGTGACTTCAGTCACAGGTGTTTCTGAGCCATCTACCTCACACCTTCACATTCTCACCAACTGGCTGCAAGATTATGTCTCTCAACTCACATTTGTGGATGATCTCTTAGTGGAGCAGATTTCTGGACTAGCAAACATCTCTCAACATCTATTCACTTCTGATATGAGCAATCTGAAAGAGATATATCCTAAGTCCAATCACGTATGAGGATTTAGGAATAACTTTTATGTAATCTGTTTTGATTTCATTGATAATTAATAAAAGACTTGTTTTGTTTTTATTACGGGCTCTATCTATTTAAATGTTTAAATAAGATATACCATAGTTTAGAGTAAAGCTTTTTATGGATTATGATGAGATCATAATAGTGAGACCTAAAAGATGATAACTCTAAACTTAAATTGTTCCTGGTCATAGGATTACTAACTGGTAATTAATAATCCGCAAAGATTGGTACATATTATGCTTGCTCCCTTCAGGAGGATGTCTGTTCTCATAGGCATTTGTGTGGTGACACTATAGCTAGTATGTAAGTGCTTATTATAGAATAAGTTCACTGAACATGACTCGCACAGCTGAACAACTGATGGAGTTCACTCACGTGTCAGCAGTTGTTCACATAGTGATAGTTGTACAAGTATCCTTAGACTTGAGGTCATCATAGTCATCTTGTGTACACTGAACTATGCTTTGGTTTAGTTCTTAGTCTCCAGGGACAATTATTGGGGCTCTACTGGGTATAGGAATTTGTACACGAAGATAGTGTATGATCAATAAAGGATCTACCCCTTCCAGTGAAGGAAGAGAATGTTCTAAGCTGATCCACTTATGCTAGTTCAGGAATCTCTGGCCAGAGTGAATGAAATTAGAAAGGAGTTTCTAATTTACATAGAACTGAGCATAGTGAATGGAAAAGCAAATGATTAAATTAGATAGGCTTGACACAAGATCCATGCCTTGTATTTAATCAGGACATTGGTGGGTAGAAGGAGTTAATTGTACGGTAACTATTCACTGACAGGTTCTTGGTATTCTAAGCAGTGAATTCATATTATCCGGATAGTCGCGATATGTTGAGAAGCATCACTCACGATGTAGAATAAATATAATTAATCAGTTAATTATATTTAGTGAATTTTAATATTCATATAAATAATTAATAAAAATTTTATTATTATTTATTTCTACTACCGGCATAATATTGAACCTACAGGGTCACACCATAAAAGAATGTTTCCTTTGATGAATAATGAGAGAGAGAATTATTTTTCTAAATAGTTAAGAAAAAGAAATAATGATTAAAATAGTTTTAATTATTATTGAAGCATTTTATGAAGATAAAATGTGGGGGTTAAAATATATATAGATATATTATAAAACCCTAAGAAAGTCCTATAAATAGAATGAGATGGATGGCTCATTTGACAAGACACACAACTTTGGTTTTTTGAAAACCCTAGCCTCCATCTTCTTCTTCTCTCTCTCTCTCTCCTAAAACTCCATTTTATAAAAGCTTAGTTTTATAAAAGGGTTCATCGAAGAGGTTCGTTCTTGGTGGATACCGGTAGAGTGCTTCACACACTGAGGAGCAACTGCTAGCACTCCAATTTTATAAAGCTTCGATTCACGAGGTATGGTTTCGATTCCTCAGTTTTTCCCTTTTATACGTTTTTCTATATGTGCGGTATATGGTTTTAATGGAATAATTGTTATTTCACACTTCCGCTCATCCGTAAATTCCTTCATTGGCATCAGAGCTAGGTTCTGCATATAGAGATTCATATAAAAAAATTCAGATTTTTTAATGCATGTATGGATTTATTATGTTTTTTGCAAGTTTATTTGGATTTAATTATGAATTAATTCGAAATAATTTTTGCATGAGATTTTGACTACTGATCTGGGTTCTACAAGTGTTGTAGATTGTCTAGCTATTTTTTTCATAATTTTGTAATGTGTAGATTATTTGTTATGAATTTTTAAAAATTGTTTTAATTAAAATTTATATAATAATTATGCATGTGAATAAATATGATTAAAATTTGCACAAAGACCCATGGCTGATTTGGTATTTTTCTGCTACTCCCTGATTTAAGAAATCATATTATTTTGATTTTTATTAATTTATTAATTAACTGTTAATTAATTTATTAATAATAAAATTAAAATAATGATAATATTAATAAAGAGTTATTAATAAGGGAGTAAAGGGAAAGGGGGTTACATCTCCTAATTGTAACAGCAGGCAGACAAACAGCCACGGCAGGAAGGAACAAACGGAAAAAAAAAACCTGTTATCGGTTGGCTGCTGCAGGCGCGTGCAGCGCACGCGGGGCGGGGGGGTGTGTTGCGCATTCCGTGAATGCGTTACACACTGTTGCGCATTTACGGAATGCGTTACACGCGTAAATGGCTCAACAGTGTTGTAACGCATTACGTACATGCGTTACAGCCCGTATGTCCACATTAAATTTGATTTTTTGGGAGTTTCATAACTCCGTTTTGGGCGTGCAATATATCGTTGGATTCGTTTTTCCGAGACGGATCTAATGGAGAGGTCAAATATTTTTTATATAAAAGTTTTGAACTGTTTATATTCCCGAAAGTGTTTTAAAGCATGTTTTAATGGTTTTAATTGCTTTTAAATGCTATAATAAATCCATACATCATTATATCAATGTGTGACATGATATTAATTGCATGCTTACTTGTTTATTTATTTTTATATATGAGATATATGCCTGTGTTTACCATGCGATGATAGATTTAGGTGAACTTAAATCAATATAAGGCGTGCTCTAGAAAATCTAGAATAGGAATTGTTTCTTGCCTTGACAATAATATTATGAATACAATCATGAGATTCTTGTGTTTATGAAACACGTAATTAAATATGAATTTTCAATTTTGAGAGAAAGGATGATTCTGTCAACAACAGATTTCTATCTGTAAGAAAGGGTTATTAAGTGACGCCTCTTGACAATGCTCCACCCGATCTGGGAATCATCTGATTATCGATTATTGATTTGAAATATTTAATTTAAAAGGAAGAATCTCTTTATAATATGATTATGATTGTAACGTAATATAATCCCTCTAAAATTAAATAATATCAAGTAATAATTGGCCAATGACACAATGGGCTTGTGTCGGTCATAGCCTTCCAACATGATAGAAAGTGGTTCTTATATTTTAAATCATTGTCGTTTCGTGCTACAGCCGAGGGATTTGATTTCGAAATAAGAAATATTTGTCTATTACATAGAGATGTGTACATTGAATTAGAATCTAAAGGTCGTTACGTACCACAGCCGTGGGCCGTTGGAGACTGATTCAATTGTACGGAATGTTGGGTTAGACTTGACTTAGAATATTGAGTTTGTCGTGCCACAGCCGTGACTCAAGTATTCAAGAGGCTAAAGTTTGATTAGGGAATAACATAAGATGTAATTGACAAGAGTTGTCTTCCTATTGAACATCACATGACGTTTCGTGCCACAGCCGAGGTTGTGTGATGGAATGTAGGATCCCTATTCCCACTAGCATTATGAATGCTTAATTTTTCACGTAGGGGGTTGAATAAATTAGATAAACTAGTGGGAGCCACTTATGAATAAAGACCCGATTCATATAGTGTTTTGAAATGAAATTGAATATTTGCTAAGTGTTGTTATGTGTTTATCATTCACAGATTTACTATATTCGTTATGTCTTCTGCACTATCACTCCGGAGTATACTAGATGCTCACAAGTTGACTGGTCCTAATTTTGCTGACTGGCTTCGAAACTTGAGAATTGTTCTCAGGGTGGAGAAGCTGGAATATATGCTTGAGTCACCTAAGCCTACTAAACCTGCTAACGATGCACATAATGATGAACATGTTATATATCGTAAGTGGATAGATGATGCAAATGTTGCTCAATGCATCATGCTAGCTTCCATGAACATTGAGCTACAGAAGCAACATGAGCATATGGATGCTCACACTATCCTTATGCATCTACAAGAGTTGTATGATGTGGCAGGGAGGACAGCTCGATATGAGATATCGAAGGAGCTGTTCGGTTGTAGGATGTCTGAGGGATCATCCGTGAATAACCATGTACTTAAGATGATCAATTTGATTGAACGTCTTGGACAACTTGGTTTTGCCATGGATGGGGAGCTGAGCCAAGACTTGGTCTTGCAATCACTTCCGGGTTCGTTTTCGCAGTTTGTTATGAACTTTCACATGAATAAGCTGGATGTCAGCCTGGCTGAACTCCACAACATGTTGAAGACTGCGGAATCAAATTTTCCCCCTAAGAAGAGTTCTGTTCTTCTAATTGGTGAAGGTTCCAATCCTAAGATAAGGAAGAGGAACCCTTCCAAGAAGAAGAAAGTAGGTGAAGAAAAGTCGGTCCCACCAAAAGCTGAAGACTCCAAGAGCAAAGTTGTTTGCTTTCACTGTAACAAGGTGGGGCACTGGAAGAGGAACTGCAAGGTTTACCTTGCAGAGTTGAAGAAGAAGAAGGGGAGTGAGACTACCGCTTCTGATTCAGGTATGTTCATGATAGAAATGAATATGTCATTAAGTCAAATTTCTACTTGGGTATTAGATACCGCCTGTGGTTCTTACATCTGCAATTCATTGCAGGGACTAAAGAGAAGTAAGACTCTTGAGGAAGAGGAGGTGATTCTACTGATGGGAAACGGAGCAAGAGTTGCTGCTGAAGATGTAGGATCATTTCATTTACATATGCCTACGTGCAATACTATTATTTGAAATAATTGTTATTTTGTTTCCTCGATTGTAAGGAATATTGTTTCTATTCCTATGTTAGATTTGGATGGTTTTTCATTTTATTATTAAGAATAATGAATGTTCTATCCTTAGAGATAATATTCTTTATTGACGTGGTATTTTAAATAATGATCTGTATGTATGTGACATAATTTACTTCAGATTGAACAAACTAATAAAAGAAAAGGGATGATGAAAATCTCACTTCATTGTGGCACTGCAGTCTCCATTTAGTAGACATGGAGAGAGGGCTGCAAATTTGCTAGGATTGGTACGCACAGATGTATGTGGACCAATGTCTACGCAAGCCATGGGTGGATTTTCATACTTCATTACTTTCATAGATGATAGATCTAGATTCGGATATGTGTTTGATGAAACACAAGTCTGATGCCTTTGAAAAGTTCAAAGAGCATAAGTATGAAGTGGAGAAACAAACCAAAAATGGTATTATAACTCTTCGATCAGATCGAGGTGGTGAATACTTGAATGGAGAGTTTCTGGATTATCTCAAAGAAAAGGGTATAATCTCCCAGTGGACTCCTCCAGATTGGTATCTGAAAGGAGAAATCGAACTTTGTTAGACATGGTTCGGTCCATGATGAGCTATGTGAATCTTCCAGTATTCTTATGGGGTTATGCATTGGAAACCTCAGCATATTTACTGAATAAGGTGCCTTCCAAATCTGTTCCTCAAACTCTATATGAGATATGGAAAGAAAGGAAACCGAGTCTTAAACACGTTAAGATTTGGGGATGTCCAGCTTATGTCAAGAAGGTTGACCCAGATAAGCTGGAATCTCGATCCGTAAAATATAGTTTTGTGGGATATCCTAAAGAGATTTTTGGGTATTACTTTTACACCGATCATCGGGTGTTTGTCTTCCGACATGCTACCTTCTTGGAAAAGGAGTTTATCCTTGAAGGAAACAGTGGGAGCAAAATTGAACTTGATGAAGTTCAAGAAGCACAAACTACTACGAATCAAGTGGAAAAACCTGTTCAGACTGAACAACCTTCTGTGGAACAACCCATTCGTAGGTCAGGGAGAGTGTCTCGCCAACCTGAGAGGTATTATGGCCTTGTCATTGAGAATGACAATGAGTTGTCAATCATTGATGATGACAACCCTATGACCTATAATGAGGCTATGAGTAGCATTGACTCAGAGGAATGGCAAAGTGCCATGAAATCCGAAATGGAATCTATGTATACCAACCAAGTATGGACTCTGGTTGAAGCGCCTGAAGGTGTTAAGCCTATTGGGTGCAAGTGGGTATATAAGAGAAAGATTGGAGCAGATGGCCAGGTAGAGACCTATAAGGCCAGACTCGTGGCAAAAGGATTCAAACAAAGACAAGGGATTGACTTTGATGAAACTTTTTTGCCTGTAGCCCTGTTAAAATCAATTCAGATTTTGCTTGCGATTGCTGCTTCCTACGACTATGAGATCTGGCAAATGGACGTGAAAACGGCCTTCCTCAATAGGAAACTTGAAGAGGAAGTGTATATGACACAGCCAAATGGTTTTCTTTCCAAGGGAAATGAAAACCTAGTGTGTAAGCTGCTGTGAACCATATGTGGTTTAAAGCAAGCTTCTCGTAGATGGAACATCCGTTTTGATGAGACAATCAAAGAGTTTGGTTTTATCAAAAACGTAGATGAACCATGTGTCTAAAAAAGGGTTAGTGGGAGCGCGGTAACATTTCTTGTGTTGTATTGAAAGCGAGTTGACACACATAACAACATAAAAGACCCACTCATAAAGCCACTTTCTGAAAGTCACTTTGATCGTCATAAAGACAAGATGGGTATTAGATACCAGAGTGATTGGCTTTAGTACAAGTGGGAGATTGAAAGAGATATGTCCTAAGTCCAATCACGTATGAGGATTTAGGAATAACTTTTACGTAATCTGTTTTGATTTCATTGATAATTAATAAAAGACTTGTTTTGTTTTTATTACGGGCTCTATCTATTTAAATGTTTAAATAAGATATACCATAGTTTAGAGTAAAGATTTTTATGGATTATGATGAGATCATAATAGTGAGACCTAAAAGATGATAACTCTAAACTTAAATTGTTCCTGGTCATAGGATTACTAACTGGTAATTAATAATCCGCAAAGATTGGTACATATTATGCTTGCTCCCTTCAGGAGGATGTCTGTTCTCATAGGCATTTGTGTGGTGACACTATAGCTAGTATGTAAGTGCTTATTATAGAATAAGTTCACTGAACATGACTCGCACAGCTGAACAACTGATGGAGTTCACTCACGTGTCAGCAGTTGTTCACATAGTGATAGTTGTACAAGTATCCTTAGACTTGAGGTCATCATAGTCATCTTGTGTACACTGAACTATGCTTTGGTTTAGTTCTTAGTCTCCAGGGACAATTATTGGGGCTCTACTGGGTATAGGAATTTGTACACGAAGATAGTGTATGATCAATAAAGGATCTACCCCTTCCAGTGAAGGAAGAGAATGTTCTAAGCTGATCCACTTATGCTAGTTCAGGAATCTCTGGCCAGAGTGAATGAAATTAGAAAGGAGTTTCTAATTTACATAGAACTGAGCATAGTGAATGGAAAAGCAAATGATTAAATTAGATAGGCTTGACACAAGATCCATGCCTTGTATTTAATCAGGACATTGGTGGGTAGAAGGAGTTAATTGTACGGTAACTATTCACTGACAGGTTCTTGGTATTCTAAGCAGTGAATTCATATTATCCGGATAGTCGCGATATGTTGAGAAGCATCACTCACGATGTAGAATAAATATAATTAATCAGTTAATTATATTTAGTGAATTTTAATATTCATATAAATAATTAATAAAAATTTTATTATTATTTATTTCTACTACCGGCATAATATTGAACCTACAGGGTCACACCATAAAAGAATGTTTCCTTTGATGAATAATGAGAGAGAGAATTATTTTTCTAAATAGTTAAGAAAAAGAAATAATGATTAAAATAGTTTTAATTATTATTGAAGCATTTTATGAAGATAAAATGTGGGGGTTAAAATATATATAGATATATTATAAAACCCTAAGAAAGTCCTATAAATAGAATGAGATGGATGGCTCATTTGACAAGACACACAACTTTGGTTTTGTGAAAACCCTAGCCTCCATCTTCTTCTTCTCTCTCTCTCTCTCCTAAAACTCCATTTTATAAAAGCTTAGTTTTATAAAAGGGTTCATCGAAGAGGTTCGTTCTTGGTGGATACCGGTAGAGTGCTTCACACACTGAGGAGCAACTGCTAGCACTCCAATTTTATAAAGCTTCGATTCACGAGGTATGGTTTCGATTCCTCAGTTTTTCCCTTTTATACGTTTTTCTATATGTGCGGTATATGGTTTTAATGGAATAATTGTTATTTCACACTTCCGCTCATCCGTAAATTTCTTCACAATCAAGACTATCAGGCCATCATGCTCACCTACAATGAAGATGTGGAGTAACAGAAGGAGAAGATTGTAAATGATGAAGAACATGATGGCAATGTGGATGCATGGCTATCTCAAGACTTTGTGTTGGAGATGGATCAAGTCTTGGCCAGATTCAGGGAAGAGTATGTGACTATCCTTGGAAATAATACAAAGGCCTTGACTCAACAAGAAGTATATGATGCAGTCACAGAAGTGCACAAAGCTCAACTCAAGGCCTTTCACCTTTTTAGTAAAGCTATTGAAGTCAAATTGACTGATCGTGAAGACATGATCAGAACGATGGTAAGGGAAAAGATGGATGAAATCATTCCCTCTCAAACTGAGATCAAAAATTAATTCAAACACTTCTCAGACCAAATGTCCAGATATGATCTCAGTGGTGTAGATAAAAGCATAACACAACTCAAGGACTCTTTTATTGCCTTGAACAATCAAGTTCAAAATCATATCACCAATCTAATGACACAAGGTTGAAGTTGGATCAGATGCACACTGCAAGATACACTCCTTCTCCCTTGGTCATGGATGATATTCAGTAATTTGTGCAAGCTTCATTTGGGTCCTCTACAGCCGTCTCTATATCAAGCTCCCATCAACCTGCATCTACTTCCACAAATCTACAGATTCAATCTCTACAAGGTTAAGTCACAGCATTGCAAGACTCCAACTCTTCTCTCACTGCATAAGTTCAGGCCTTAACTTCTCTAGTCAAGAGTCAACAGACTGACATCTAGACCCTGGTGGACTCTCACATGCATCTTCAAATGTAGAACTCAGTTGCCTTGGGTGCTATCATGGGGAAGCTCAACATTGCACTGCCTGCCTAAAATCCAAGTCAATCCAAGGCAACTAGCAGCAAGGACAAGAAGCAAGATGAGAAGAAGAATGAAGAGAAGAAGAAGGGTAGTGAAAGGAGAACTAAAAAAACACATGATGGCTCAGAACCACACCAATCCCTAAAAACCCAAACACAACTAGCTCAAACCTCAGCTCAACCTAAAGCATCAACTATTTCAAACATCAAACCATCTCAAACTTTTAAGTCAAAATTTCTGTACAAACAAACAGCCAACTCATTCCTAAAAATCCCAATCACCACAAGCCAGACAAATCTCAAGAAAATGACAACCCTACCTTTAGCCAAACCTTCACTAAAATTCAAGAACAAATATGTTGGGAGAAAGCCTAAGAAAGTCAAGCCTTCAAAGAAAGTGGAAGTCACTGAAAGGGAAATATTGAACTGTTTCAAGCAATCTGACTTTCTACCTCTAAATTGGTGCATCTCAGATGAAGACTTTGTTTAACAACTTGCTGAGGAAATAGTCAAAGTTTGGATTGTATCTCTTAGGGAAGTCAAAATTTTCTATGAAGATGGTTGCTTCACCTTTCTTAGCAGTAGATTAATGGACTCTCTTTCAACCTCAGAAATTAAGAGAGTGATAAGTTTGCTAAAGGACAAGGATACTGCTACAATGGCATGTAGATCAGTTCTAGATGAATAGTTGATAGAAAGGGAGGAAGCAAAGAAAAGAGATGATGCTAAAGCTGAAGAGAGAAGGAGGAAGTATGATGAAGAAATAAAGATGTACATAAAAATATTTGAAGGGTTGAAAGCAAAAGGAATGAGCAGAATCTCCAAAGTTGGAAAATTTCTCAATATTAAATCTGGTTAATTTTCAAAATTCAGGATTGATTTACTGGACAAAGTTACTCAAAAGCAGCAAGACAGGAACTCATAGAAGCTCTAAGTGGAACAACTATTATAGAAGAACTGGAAATTCTTGTTTTCTTAAAGGACCTACAAAGAGAAGAAGCTGATGCAAAAACTGTCTTTACCTGACACTTGTAATCATTAAACTCTATAAATTTCATAATGTATCAAGAGTTATAATTTGATCAAGCTTTGTGTATCAATTTAAATTTTTCATCATTTTAAACTTGGGGTTAGTCTTGTTAACATGAATGAATTTGTGTTAAGTAATCTTCTCACAAATTGGGGGAGATTGCTATGCAAGACATGCCTATACCTTAACAAGACTAAGATAATTTGTCAACCCTAAGTAAGTTGTATTGTTATCTTAGTTTGTATTTGTACTTGTAACATTTTAAAGTCTGTAAAAATGCAAATGAGCAGACTGGATTCTTTTTCCTGAAACAGTATCGAGCCTAAGGATTCTATCTGGAAGGATATCAAGATGATCATGCCTCAGAAGAATTTTGAAGAAGCTTGGAGTTGAATAAATCTATTTGGTTAAAAATACTTTAAGTCAAGATCTCTACAAGTCACATATATAGTTTTATAGAGAAGTCATTCGAGAACTCCAAATGACTTATCGAGAAGTCAAGAAAGCTACTAGAGAACTCAGAGAGATATCGACAAGTCAAGAAGACATGAAGGTTGAAGATATCGACAAGTCATTTCTTCACTAGAGAACTCAGAGTTATCGACAAGTCTACATTCATTAGAGAACTCTGACTTATCGATAAGTCAAAGTCCACTAGAAAACTCAGAGATATCGATAAGTCAAAATTCACTAGAGAACTCTAAGTTGTCGATAAGTCAAAGTGAAGACATGATGCTGAGAGATCTCGACAAGCCAAATTTTCATTCGAGAACTCTGAGACCTCTATAAGTCAAATTCACTAGAGCATTAGAGATCTCGATAAGTCATTATACTTATCGAGATGTCAAGATCTCTATATGCCTAATTAGATATCTCGAGTAAAATTTTCAAAGTACAAAATCATAGATCGGTTCAATATCCAAGATAAACAATCAACAAACAATCCAACCAGCTGGATTGACAAGTCTACAAAAAGCAGCTTGAAGGACGTGCAATATCAATGGTGAAGATTAACTGACAAAAGAAGGTCAAGATAATCACAGGATGCCAAAGATATGTTAAGCCAGAAATGGAAGGTTCACTTTTCCTAAAATGGAAATGACAAGTGACAGTTTAGTAAAGGTTAATAGCATATCTTATTGTACAATGTGTAAACTAGTAGTTAACTGAGTTATAAAGTTAACACTAGTCCTTTAGTCAGTTGTAACAATCTAGATAGAAAATCTTGTATTTCTCTCAAGAAGAAGCTAAGCTCTTTAATAAAAGAGCCTAGAAATTTTGTAGCAAAACATTATTGATTTTTAATATAAAAATTAAGTGAGTTTTGAAAAGATTGTGTTCCTGTTTATTGCATATTTATTACTGCTTTAACACATCTTCTCTACAAGATTAAATTTACTTTGTTCAACCAAAAACATTCAAGAAAAGCCTAAAAATATTAAAACACATTCACCCCCCTATGTGTGTTATTCATTTCCTAACAGGTTGACACCAATTTAGTGTCAACGTAACAACATAAAAGTATCAACAGATAATCAACAAGATAGCAGTTGATAGGGACTTGACAGAAGCTAACAGAGTCACATGGGTTGATAGTGCATAAAAGGAATGTGGCATCCTGATCAGGTATTAGAAGAAAATGAAAAATTTCCATTTCCATGAAAAACAAGCTCGTTCAAAGATGTTATATCTAACTTGGATTGCATTGGGCAGAGAAATGAAGAAGCATGTGCTTGGACCTAGCTGATAGGAATATTATTGTCTTATTGCACATGTAACTTGGTGATATATAAACAAAGCGTAACAAGTAACTTAGAACTTAACAAACTTGAACAACAAGTAGAAAGCAAGCTGTATCTTTAGTACTCTCAAGTTCTAAATTGTAAAGATTACTTGTAAGCAGCTGTTTGCGTTCTTGCATCACAAAGATTTTCTCAACGTATACATCTCTGGTGGAAAGACAAATCGACTAGAAAGTTTTTCAACTTATGTTTATTTACTTTGTGTTATTTAAATACTTTCAAAGTCTTATTTGCATTTTTGCATATTCAAAATATAGTTGTATATTTAAGAAAGAATTTTTCAGAAAAACAAAAAGAAACCAGAATTCCATTCAACCCCCTTCTGTAATTCTGTTGTTGTATTGTTAGAGAATAATAATTGGTATCAGAGCAAGTTCTTAACACATAAAGAGTTTAAAGATCAAAGAAATCAAACAACATGGGCAGGAAGGATGTTGCAGTGAAGATTCTAATTCTGAACAAAGACAATATCATCACTGGAAAGTGAAAATGCACATTCATCTACTCTCTCACGATGAAAACTATGTTAATTGCATAGAGAATGAACCTCATGTTCCTCGAAGGGCTGCAACAGGAGCTGGTGAAGCTACTAGAAATGAACAAACTGTTCCAAAGCCCAAATTAGAATGGATTGATGAAGATATTGAAGCAGTTCATAAAGAAAAAAGGCCATGAACATTTTGTTCAATGGTCTTGATCAAGATATGTTTGACCATCTCATAAACTACAAAACTATTAAGGATATTTGGGATCAAGTTCAAATGCTATGTGAGGGAACTGATCAAGTTAGAGAAACCAAGATGCAACTTCTCATACAACAATATGAACACTTCCATTTTGAAGATGGTGAGTCCTTGAACGATACTTTCAGTAGATTTCAAAAGTTATTAAATGGACTAAATTTTTATGGAAGAGTATACAAACCAAGGATTCCAACCTGAAATTCCTGAGGTCTTTACAAGAGGAGTGAAAGCCAATAACAGTCTCTCTCAGAAATTCACAAGAGTACAAGGATTTTACTCTTGAGAGATTGTATGGTATCTTGAAGACCTATGAGCTTGAAACGGAACAAGATAAGTTGATAGAGAAATGAAGGAAGAAAGGTGGATCTATGGCACTGGTAGTTGAGCATGAGAGGTGGAAATGAAGGTTGAAGCTGTTAAAAATGCACCAAACATGAATATTTGTGAAGGAAGATCTGAGGTGAGCAAGGGAAAAGGGTTGATGGCTAAAGATGAAGACTGTCCAAGCCAAGATGATATGGATGAAGTTGATCAACATCTAGCCTTTTCGTCTAGAAGACTTGCAAAGATCAAATTCAAGAAAAATTTTGGAGCTGCAAAGTTCAACAGAAACATGGTTGACAAACCAAATTCAAATGTTTCAAGTGTGGGCTGAGTGGTCATTTTGCAAATGAGTGCAGAAAGCCAAATTTTGAATTAAAATAAAATTAGAGCCTGTTGACTACAAAAAGAAATATTTTGAGTTTCTAAAATAGAAAGAAAAGGCTTTCATAACTCAAAAAAATGATTAGGCAGCTGATGGAGATGATGCAGACGAAGACATGAACTATTTCAACCTTGCTCCCATAGCCACGTCAGATGAAACAGAGGTTAACTCATCTAGCAATCAGGTAATCACTACTATTCTTGCACATCTTTCTAAAGATGAACTCAATGATGCTATAAATGACATATTTATTGAATTGTATCACTTGCATGTCACACCTAAATCACTCAAAAAATAGAACACTAGAATTAAAGAGAATAATGTGTTTTTAAATGATAGAAATGCTACATTAGACACTCAATTCATTGAGTTTGAGAAATTAAAAATACAGTGTAAGATTGCTAAAGATGAGTTAACAGAATCTTTGAAGAAAGAATAAATTCCGAGAAAGCAGTTTGAACGAGAGCAAGAAGTCATTAAAGCCTGGAAATCTTCTATGGATGTTAGTGCACAGATTGCTAAAGTTAAAGGGATTGAATCATTTTGTGAAGAATCCTGGAAGAAAGACAATAAAAAACTGAACCAAGAGCTAGTTGGTGGTCTGTTAGTGGATGTTGAATCAACGGATGATGAAGAAAAAGCTCATTTGTTGAAAGACAAAGCTCATCCGTTGAAAGATGAAACTCATTGGTTGAAGGAGAAAAAGACCATTAGCAGAGGAATGCTAGCAAAGCTGAATGAGAAATGTGGTTCAGTTACTAAGAAATTTGTCTCAGGAGAATCAAGCAAAACCAAGGATGCAGGAAATGTGAATGTAGGGCATCTTTCAATGAAGCAATTGAATGACAGGTTGGAGAAGATTGAGATCAAAATAGAGGCTAAAATAAAAAACCAATAGGAATGAGACAGTAAGGATTAACAAAACCAACAACTACACACCTGATAAGTATGAACCTAGAAAAACATGTCTGAAATATGGTAGCGTTAATCATTTGTCTATTAACTGCAAGTCTTTTATGAATGCACCTCATTATTTTCCTAACATGCTTATGTCACCTATGCATGCCATGCATGCACACGTAGAATTCACTTGTACATTTTGCTAATATGTCATTTGTACAAAATCCTTATTATGTTGTATTTAATATGCCACAAATTCCATATACCATGCCTATCTTGAATAACATGTTTGCACAACATATGCCATATCATGTTAATAATAATGTTCTTGATGAATCTCAAACTAATCATGGGTTTCAAAGACCTACCCCCAAGATAAAGGTTGATCTTGAATTACCCAAGTCTAGTTATGGAAAGTCCAAGAAAATTAAGAAGAAAGCTAACAAGGCAGGACCCAAGGAAACCTGGGTACCAAAATTAACTTGATTTGGTTTTGATGTGTGAAAGGAAATAGAAAGAATCTATGGTATTTGGATAGTGGATGCTCAAGGCATATGACTTGAGATTCTACCCTGCTCACAGATTTCAAGGAAAGAGCTGGCCCTAGGATTACCTTGGGATATGACATCAAAGGATATACTATGGGATATGGATTGATTTCAAAAGGGAATATCATCATTGATGAAATTGCACTAGTTGATGGACTCAAACACAATCTATTGAATGTCAGCCATCTATGTGATAAAGGCAACTCAGTTACCTTTAATTTTGAATCTTGTGTTGTCACTTACAAAAAGGACATCAAAGTGGTTCTTACTGAAGTAAGAAGAGGAAATCTGTACTTAGCTGACTTCAACTCTACAAATGCAGACTCAATCACTTATCTTTTCAGCAAAGCAGGTCAGGATAAAAGTTGACTATGGCACAAAAAAGATGTCTCATTTGAATTTCAAGATAATGAATTAATTGGTCATGAAAGACCTTGTTAGAGGCAATCCTCAAGTTGAATTCTCAAAGGATGGACTGTGTGGTGCTTGTCAAAAAACAAAGCAAATAAAAGCATCATTCAAAAGGAACCTTAAAACAACAACTGATGAACCATTACAACTGCTACATATGGATTTTTTGGACCCGTCAATATATTGTCATTTTCCAATAAAAGGTATTCCCTAGTGATTTTAGATGATTTTTTAAATTCTCATGGACATATTTTCTTAGATCAAAGGATGAAGCGAGTGAAATCATCATCAATCACATCAAGCAAGTCAACAATCATCTTGATCTCAAAGTTAGAAGAATCAGGAGTGACAATGGAATTGACTTCAAGATTCTACAATGAGATTGTTTTGTGAAGAAAATGGAATCATGCATGAGTTCTCAGCTCCAAGGAAACAATAGAAAAATGGAATGTTGAGAGGAAGAACATATTATTAATTGAAGCTGCAAGAACTATGTTAAAAGAGTCAAAGTTACCAACTTATGGGCTGAGACTGTCAACACTGCATGTTACACTCAGAATATTTCTTTGATCAATCAAGCCAAAGGCATGACTCCTTATCAGTTGTTCAAGAGAAGGAAGCCAACACTGAATTTTCTTCATGTTTTTGGATGCAAGTTCTATATTATAAGGAATCAAGCTGACCAACATGGGAAGTTTGATGCAAAAGCTGATGAAGGTATCTTTGTTAGATATGTTGTTGGAAATACATATAGAGTCTACAGTCTGAAAACCAACATTATTATGGAATCTGTATATGTTGTGTTTGATGATAAAAAAGATTGAAGGACTGATAGATGAATGTTTCCATGAAAGCCTCAAATTTGATAATGTTGAGATATATTGTGATGATAGTGATGATGAAAGTGATCTAGAAGGAATGATAAAAGAATATTCAAAATTGTCATTAAATGAAGGAACATCAGTTGATGCACAAAGTGCTGCATCGTTGAAAGACAAAGTGGAGCATCCGTTGAAAGACAAGGTACTGCATCCGCTGAAAGACAAAGTGCAGCATCCGTTGAAAGACAAAGTGCATCATCCATTGGAAGGAAGAATACAACATCCGTTGATGATCACTCTAGATCATTGTTTGACAGAACCCCATCTGCAAATCAAAGATTCACAAAATCAAGAGGAGTGTCATCTAGTTAACACCCAGTCACACAACAAGATACCAATGGGGCCACTTCATCTAGAAAAAATCTACTGCCTCAAAGAAAATAGGCTAAGGATCATCCATTTGAACTGATCATTGGTGATGCAACACCTAGACTGCAAATGAGGAGAGCAACTCAAAATGAATGTAAGTACATTAGCTTTGTATCACAGGAAGAACCAAAGAAGGTAGAAGAGGCTCTAAGGATCTAGATTGGGTTTTAGCTATGCAAGAAGAGCTAAACCAATTTGAGAGGAATAAAGTATGGAAGCCGGTACCCAAGCCTAACAATAAGAATTTTATTGACACTAAGTGGGTATTCAGAAATAAGATGGATGATAATGGCATAGTCATATGGAACAAAACTAGATTGGTTGCCAAATTGTACTATCAGCAAGAGGAAATATATTTTGATGAGATATTTGCTCTAGTTACAAGACTTGAAGCCATCAGAATTTTTCTAGCCTATGAAGCCCATGCCAGTTTCAAAGTCTATCAAATGGATGTAAAAAGTGCCTTTCTGAATGGAGAACTGGAGGAGGAAGTCTATTAAGTCAACCTCCAAGTTTTGAAGACTCCAACTTTTCATATTATATTTATTATCTATTGAAAGCACTTTATGGATTGAAGCAAGCACCTAGAGCCTGGTATGAAACCTTGTAAAAGTTCCTTTTAGATAATTACTTCACTAGAGGTACTGTTGACAAAACTCTTTTCTTTAGAAATGTAATGGCTCTAGTATACTTGTTCAAATTAATGTAGATGATATAATATTTGGCTCTACAGATGATAAACTTTGCAAAATTTTTGCCAAATTGATGCAAAGCAAATATGAAATGAGCATGATGGGGAACTAACTTAATTTCGTAGTTTACAAGTTAAGCAAGTTAGTGATGGAATATTCATTAGTCAAATTAAATATATTCATGATCTTTTAAAGAAGTTTGACTAAATGGATTGCATATCTGCAAAAACTCCCATGGCCACTACCACCAAACTTGAATTAAACACAACTGAAAAGTCTGGGATATTTCAAGTTATAGAAGTATGGTTGGCTCACTTTTATATTTGGCAGCTAGTAGGCCAGATATAATGTTTGCTTCATGTCTTTGTGCTAGATTCCAAGCTGATCCTAAGGAAATTCATTTAGTAGCGGTAGAACCCTATTTCGCCCAAGTTGTTTCAGAAATTAAGAGGATTTTCAGATATCTCAAGGGTACACCAAAACTTGGTATTTGTTACCCTAGAAATTCTGGTTTTGATCTAATTGGCTATTCAGATACAGATTATGCATGTTACAAGATTGACAGAAAAAGTACTACATGAGCATGTCAATTTCTAGGAAACAAGCTGGTGTCCTAACTTAGTAAGAAATAAGACTCAGTTTCTACTTCTAAAGTTGAGGTTGAATACATTGCTGTTGGTAGGTGTTGTGCACAAATTTTATGGATCAGAAATCAATTATTGGATTATGGTCTATGTAATATCCGGGATATGACGTGTAATTTTTTTTTTTTTGTTAATAAATAAATATTATGTGATTATTATATAAATTTTGGTGAATTATTTGTGAAGTGGTATCTGTGTTTGGATATGTAAATATGATATAATTTGAGTATTTTAATTTTTGTAAGTCCAAAATAAAGTATAGATAATTGTGATATTTTTCTATCAATTTATATATTGATTTATGATTTTATAAATGATTTATGGATTTAATAAATTATTTTTCCGAGTATTTATAAACTATTTTGTATAATCGGGAACCAACCGAATTCAACCATTTTTACGTTTTTACAACCCGAAATTCTTCCGAAAACTCCTTCCTAACCTAATTGCAATATTCTGAGTATTTTCCATGTTTTGACTTTTTCAATCCGGCATACAGTTTTTCCCGTGCGGGTCCCGCCGGAATATTTTCGACACAAAATTTGTTTCGGTAAATCGATAAAACCCATATTTTCGATAAACGGGATCTTTTTATTAAACTATTTAATTATCACCTCGTAATACGTGTAACCAGGCGCTGAGACCAAGACCGCAGTACAAATTGTACATATTTGGATAATTATCCCGAAAACTGGTACCGTTTGGATATGTTTTTATAAATAAACGTAATATTTTATATCCGGTATGATCCAACGGGGTACCAATATTTCGTAATTATAAATAGCACTTACCGTGTTTTATTTCGTACAGAAAAATCATTTGCAGCCAGTAATTATATAATTTTAGAGAGAAAATCTATATATTCAAATAAACTTTCAAGAATCAAACAAGTTTTTGGAGATGTTATCGGAATCTGTTTCGAAAGCTCGAGTACTCAAAATGAAGCTCTTGAAACATGCTATCGGATTCCAGAACTGGTTTTTGTGCAGAATCAAAGGTTATTTTTCTATATTTAATTTATTTTCGAATTAATTTGATTAAAATTATGATTTTTGTTCGAGAGATTGTTTTCTATGATTTGATGATTGCATGTTGTAGAACTTTTCTTCCTGATGATTTTGATATATTATATGCTTGATTTGGAGTTCAATAACATGCTCAAAATTGTGTTTGATTCTTGGATTACTGAAATTAGGGTTGAATGTTCTTGATTGTTCTTGAATAAGGTTTGGGCGTATTTAACCCAGGGGTTATTAGTTTAATTAGTTGTTGTCGTTAAATAAATCATTGAAAGAGCAATTGAATGAGCTAAGTCTGGATAACGGAGGATAACGGGAAGATGATGGTCGGAGTTTGAAGGTCCGCCGGCGGCGGAACTTCGATCGGTTTTTCCGGTTAAAAACCGTGTTGTTTGACAATTGTAACCTTACCGATGTGTTTGCGGATCGATAAGCATCCTTTCCTGTTGTTTTGGAGTGGTTCTGGGCAGTTATCAGGTCGCCGGAAAAGCTTATGGCCGGCAACCATGGCTTCCCGGCGATAGGGGGAGACTGTAAAAATTACAGTTTGGCCCCCGAGGTTTTGCACAGATTACATTCGTGATATCCTAGTTTTAAAACTTTGCAAAAATCGTACTCCTGTTTAGATTATTTACAAAAATGATATTTTCTTTTTATAAACATTTTCAGAAAATGTTTTATCTATTTTGAAATTCCAAATATCAAAATTTTTAATTTCTGAAAATTATTTTTAATTTTAAAATAAATCTTAATTATTTTTATTAATTAATTTTAGTTGATAATTAATTATTTAATTAATAAATTTTTAAATATTAATTGATTAATTAATTTAATTAGTTATTAATTGATTTTAATTGATTTAATAATTAGATTTAAATATTTATTTTTGATTTAAAAATCCTGAAAGATAGTTTCGAGCTTTAAAATATTATTTTTAATTTATTTTCAAGGCTCAATAATTATTATAAAATTATTTAAAAGTCAAATTCGGGTATTCGGACCTTATTATTTAATTATAAAATGATTCGGAGTCCCGTTTTAATTCCGAAAAATGTTCAAAAATTCGTATTAAATACCTGGAAAATCATTTTGACCCCGAATCTTCTTTGAATAATTATTTAAATTGAATATCTTGCGTGTTATGTGCTATATGCTATCTGATCGATGTGTTATATGCCTTTGTGTTTATTGTTGGACTGTTTTAGCCATAACTTTCAAACCGTAAATCGGATTTGGGTGAAACGTAGGGTAGATAAAATCTTATGGCGTCTCTATGACGATTAGAATAATGTGAGATGAATATTGATAGATATTTATGATACCTAGCAGGGTAAGCGAGGCGTAGAAAAGGGAAACAGGTGGTCAGAAAATGGAATCGATGCGTAGAAAATACAGTAAGTAATCAGTGAATAAAAGTAAGGCATGGAGAAGTAGACGAGTGGTTGTTGAATAAAGTCATTAGACAAGTGCAAGTGAAGTTGGAATCGATTGTGATAAGGCAAGTACTTCTAAACATTTTTTGAGATATAATGCAAATATTTATAAATTCTCTCGTGACATATTGTTAAGTATTCAAAATAGCTCTGTTTTATATTGTAAGTACTTTGAATCCTCCAGCCTTGAACCTGACCCGCATCATTTGATCTTTGAGCTGTAAGCCTTATTCTTTGTGAACCATTTCTTGTTGGTTTACCAGATACTAAACCACATATGATACTACTCCACAAATATATACCCATCATATACCAAACACTGGAACAAAATTGTTTAAACATACAGAAACTTTATACTCCACCATACCTTGTGACATCAAAGAATTAAACCTTGTAAGATCATTGTTCATCTATTACCCGATTCTCCTACAGGCTGAAGGCCATTTCTTAAACATACTTTGATACACCCTTGAAATGCATCATGCCTTTATACAAATGTTTCATCACTATTGATTATGATCTTGATTTATTAAGTTATATTTTTATTCATATTGAATTGCTTTAGAATTGGAGTTTTCATGGCTTTAAAATGAATATTCGATTCTAATGATTGTTTAACAAGAAACTTGATTCCTCGGAATCATCTCGTTTGATCATTCATTAACCTCAGTTATTGTTAATGTGACTTGCTGAGCTAGTTAGCTCACTCTTGCGAATCTTTTTCTGTATTCTACAGTTAAAAAGGATACGGTTGATAGCGAGGTTTCCCAGTTCAATGTGTGAGCTAGGATTTCAGATTGAGTTGGATCGAGCTAGCAGGAGCTTACTACAGTAGTGAGATAGTAAGATTGTAAGAATAATTTCATTATCAGTTGTAAGTTAAATTAGTTGGGATTTGGTACGTTGTAATAAAAGTTAAGGTTGTGGCTTGTTTTCATACTTTAACCTGTTGTGATCCATGGTTATGTAAAGCAGGGTCATTGCAAATAATATTTCATAAACAGGTTTATATATTATGTATGTGTTGTGGACCCTAAACTTCTGACCCGGGTTTGGAGGGCACCACAGGTTGGTATCAGAGCTACAGGTTATAAGTCACTGAAACAAGCCTAGATTGTCGGGATTGGGTAGAGGGTTAGGATTAGGAATAGGAAATAGAAAAATAATACATCGTGAGGTTGAGTGCGACTGTATAGTAGGTCTCCAGCACGGTTCGTGTTGCGATTCAGGATTTTTAGCTTGCGATGTGATTTCCAGACAACAACAATGGCAGATCCTGATTTCCCTGTACCATATGATCGTTTGGAGCCTTCCGTTCGAGGATCGTCATATTTTTCTCAGATTTGAATTGTACCTTGTTCTTCCATCAGTATTAATGGTATTACCTTCTGTTATAACAGTTGCACCTCTTCAAGCTATTCTACGCTATTTTACCACCTCTTGATATGAGACTACCTATTCAAGAACCTCCATATGCTTATTCATGTTCTACTGTACATTCAACTATGAATGTATCTTTTCAGTTTACTCTATACCATGTCCTATAACCTCAGTTTAAAACCTGTCTTATGGAACAACAGTGTTTACGAGGATGGATTCGATAGCTGCAATAAATGGTAAGTACATGAGATATTAATAAAGGTGAGAAGAAGTTTAGAAAGAAGATTCACGTGTTTCGGAGGATGGCTGCTACAAGATTAAATGGGGCCACTAGTGTATAGACCACCCGTGATTAGCTTGTGGGATGGACTAGAGGAATTTTGAAAGAGTTAGAGAGAAAAGTATAGATTTGGAATTTTCGTAGAATTAGATGATGGTGCTATGATAAATGTGATATATAAAGTAGTGATGTGACGTGATATAAGCAAACTTTGTTCTATGAAATAGACTTGTTGGCTGTTGGATAGACCTGTTCCACTTAATTACTGCAAAGATGATGATAGGAGTACTACTAGAATGGAAGCTTTGAAATGAAGCTACAAATAAGATAATATGCAACGACATCTGAAGTTTTCATCGATTAAGGAAGGTAATAGACCCAATGAAGGAGAGAAGATAAATGGAAGTGGATGGACCTTTATGTGATCATTTCTTTAACATGGTATCTTGTTATAAGAAGGACAACAACCAACTCATATAGTAAGGACAACCAGATGTGTGATTTTCAAAGTTTTTAAACAAGTTTTCGAAAAAGATTTTCCCTTACAAAATTTCTAAAAGACTTTTTGGAATAAAATAAGTTTTAAACATTGGTTGTCAAGTTACTACTTGAGTTTCTTATTTGTTAAAAGACCTAGATTACCTGGAAGGATGCTTGTTTCAGACTTAGTATTGCTAATTCAGAAAACAAAGTAACCCGTGATTATGAAGAAATTGATTATTCCTAACAGTAAGGTGCAAATATTGTTTGATAAGATCAACAACAGAATCAGCGCACGGAGTAACTATTCATCCAATTACTAGGACTATCAGAGTTCAAAGAATTCATTGATTTAACAGAAGCCTGAGCATGACCGAAGAAGATTGGGAAGATTTCCAGACTTTTCTAAAAGAAGAATATTATTAACAAAAGGATCGTTATGTTGAATGATTCATGGTTATTCTAAATTAAAAAGAGGAAACTCGAGGTTATCTGATAAGAACGCCATTATGATCGAATTGTTAAAGTATTATACGTGTAAATATGATGTTACAGACGCAATACTTAACAAGTAAGAATCTACCATAATGCTTAGTTTGTGAAGACATTTCAACATACTTTCTAAAGTTGTTATATAATACAATTGGGATATGATCGAACAAGCTCGAAAGATGAATACAAGTGAAATGTGGATGGTGACCAATGGTATCATTCTTGTCCTCAATATTACAGCGTATATTCCTTTTTAATTCCTAAAAATGTATGAACTTTTTTTAATAAATTCTTTATGATGATATCAAAAAGGAGGATGTTGTATTTCTTTCAAATTTAATTATTCCCCTCAAGTTTTGCTCTCTGATTAGGACAAACAGTGTTATGGTGAGACGCTTTGTCGGAATGACGAAGAGTCGGGTGGGACGCCACCTAATCATATGATGTATTCCATATGGTACGAAAGACTGGCCATGTTAAGTATCATTGTAATTGTCTCATTCATATTCAAATCATTACTTCTTCTTTCTTTTCCACTCCAAGTTTATTAAAAAATGTGAATCCTTCTAGTTGTTTTGTCGTACTGTCATTCTTTACAAGCGTTTTTCAAATAAAAGTCAATGGATTATGAACCAAGTGGGCAAAGTTCCATTTACCTCTCATGCATGAAAAGGAAATAAGGGCATATGGCGAGGATTGCAAATCACTAGCCCTAGCCAGGAATGCACTAAGAGTCAAGGGAATCTAGTCCAATAAGAAATACGTCTCCGAGAACGAGAATTTGTGATTTTCTTGTGAAATATGTTATTTAGAATACAGATGTGATGACGTGAATGATTATTGTGGATATCTTATGCGTTAAAGTATTGAAAGATGTGGGAGCAACTTGATCATTTATCTCTCAAGGTTTTGTTAATAAGATGAATTACCCTGTTGAATTGATAAGATTATAACGAAAGGACTGGTAAGTCAAGAACGTGTAATTGTTAAAAATTATAAAATTTATACTTTACTAGTTTTGAATATTTGGGAAATTTCAAAATTATTTTAGGAATTTTTCGAATTATTTTCGCCCGCAAATCGGACCGTTAGGAATTAAAATGGAGACAAAAATGAGCTTGCACCACGGAAGAAGGACATGTGGTTAATTTCAGGACATTTGCCCTGTGCTTCTTTTATTTGTATTACACGTATCTGCTTGATTATTAAAAAAAATGAAAAACAAAACACACGCACACAACACTCATCTCCCTATCTTTCAATCTATCCTCCCTCATCTCTCATGTTCACCCCCTCCTCCTTCCCCCCGCCTGTGCTCCCCCTGTTTTCCCCCATTTCCTTTTACCTCCCTTTTCTCTATGTCCGTGTATGTTTATATACACCAAATATTCAAAAATTTATCTTTCCTAAACCGTTTACCCAAATTCCAATTATTATATGTAGAAATGATCAGCGTTTTGATATCTACGCATAGGTATATATATTGCAAGGTTTTAAGAAAAAAAAATTGCGGAGCATATTTTCGTTTTAATTTATTTTCGGGGAAATCAACACCGTCAGATTCCTTTTCTACGCCCCGAAAATAAATTAAAACGGAAATATGCTCCACAAATTTTGTTCTTAAAACCTTGCAATATATAACGAGTTAATTATCATGTAGGTCACTTACTGCGTCCAAATGTATCAAGTGAGTCACTGATTACAAAACTGACTCAAATGAGTCACTCATTTGAAAATTTGTATAAAAAATATCATTATATTGTTAGTCGAAATTCTTAAAAGAATTATATATTGAGTTTCACACATTTTTTATGAATTATATTACATCCAAATGAAAGATTCTGAGTTCTAGTATTTTAGATAATATTTTTAGTTTTTTAAAAATTTATCTACTATTTATTTTTATTTAAATCAAATAAAATAATCAAAAAATTAAAAATAAATAGTTGATAAATTTTTATAAATATAATAATATTATCTAAAATAGTAGAACTCAGAACTTTCATTTGGATGTAATATTATTCATAAAAAATATGTGCAACTCAATATATAATACTTTTAAGAATTTCAACCAATGATAAAGTGATATTTTGGATACAAATTTTTAAATGAGTGACTCATTTGAGTCAGTTTTGTAATCAGTGATTCACTTTATACATTTGGATGCATTAAGTGTCCTATTTGATAATTAACCCGATATCGAAACGCTGATCATTTATATATATAATAATTGAAATTTGGATAAACGGTTTAGAAAATATGAATTTTTGAATATTTGGTGTATATAAATATACACGGACAGAGAGAATGGGGAAGTAAAAGGAAAGGGGGGAAAACAGGGGGAGCACGGGCAGGGCAAAGGAGGAGGAGGGGGTGAACATGAGAGATGAGGGAGGAGAGATTGAGAGACATAAAGATAGTGTTGTGTGTGTGTGTTTTGTTTTTTTTTCTTTTTTTATATAATCAAGCAGATACGTGTAACACAAATAAAAGAATCATATGGCACGTGCCCTGAAATTAGCCATGTATCCTTCTGTCGTGTTGTAAGCTCATTTATGTCCCCATTTTGATTCCTAACGATCCGATTTGCGGGGGAAAATAATTCAAAAAATTCCCAAAATAATTTTAAAATTTCCAAATATTCAAAAATTAGTAAATTATAAATTTTGTAATTTTTAAAATATTTTTGGAATTAACATTAAATCCGCATTTTGTGATTTAACGAACAAACTTGCAAGTGAAACTAACTCGAAAAAATACTGAAAACATCTCAAATTCCCGAAATATCTAAAAACTAACAAAATAAAATTTTCATAATTATTTAAATATTTTTGAATTGTGTATTATACTCGCATTTTACGATTTAACGAACAAACGTGTAGGTGAATATAATTCGAAAAATTTCTAAAACAATTTTAAAATTCTCAAAATATTTAAAACTTAAGAAAATATAAGTTTCATGATTTTTGAAACATTCTTGAATTTAATACTAAATTTACACTTAAATACATTCAGAAAATAATTTATATATAATTTCACAGAAATTTCGCATATACTTACATAATATTTATAAATTATCCCAACTAATCATACAATCAAAACCACACGTATCACTTAATCGCATAACACTTATACTCGCATAACCAATAAATCCAGATTTTAGAAACAATATTTGATCTTTAGTTCAGTAAGAAATTTATACATCGACAATACAATAACTCGGAATTTAAATTTAAAATTTTGAAAACTATTTTTACTGGAATAAAATATTAAATTTTTTTCCACTCTTTTTAAGAAATATAATTTTATAATAATAAAAAAAAATTGAAAAGTCCGGATCATTATAATCTACCCTCCTTAAACGGTTTTCGTCCTCGGAATCAAAGAAAGAAAGAAAGAAAGAAAGGGTGCAATAACAGTTAATCCATATTACTCCATTTATCAAACACATGCCAATTATTCACATCGTCATAATAATATTCACTTACAGTCAATGATAAGATTTATAGACTCACACTAATTTAAAAACCCGGGATATTACATTAGGTATACTAAACTACTCTTAATTTACTATCTTTGATGTCTATGCAATTTGTAATGCAACCAGAAATAAATTTGATCTTCTTGAAGAAGTGAAATTTTGGATAAGTCAAAATTACTTCTTTAACGGATAAAGATTATCCATTGATAGTCAAAAATATTTCTGGATACATTGTCCTGCAACGGATAATGGTGTGTGTAATATCCGTTGATCAATCATAACTATTGATTTATATACTTACAGTCTGTGTGTATACGTTGATGGATAATTTTAAAATTTTTACACTTTACTTTATTTCTAAATGGTCATTTTTGGCAATTATCATTGGGTTTTATTTTTGATCATTTGTTTGTCTTATTCTTGGAAAGTATAAAATCCCATTTCATTTTCAGATCTCACTTTTATCTTTTTCTAAATTGACAAGGAAAATTTACTCTCTTACGTCTCCAAAACCCTCTTTCTCTCTATAACTACAATCCTAGAAAAAATGGCACCAGTTGTGAAGATAATGTCTCAGACATGATTTGTGTGTGAAAAGACAACTTTGTAGTGCTGGTGGACAAGAGTGTTGCACATGAGGACTCACAAGATGATGGATTTCACAAGCAACTACAAACTCAAGTGTTCCATGCTCGAAGCACCAGTTATTTACATGAAGTTTATTAAGGAAATTTAGACTACTGTTGTCTTTGATTTAAAGGACATGACCCTTAACTTCACTCTCAAAGGTGACAACTATTATGTAAATTCGGATGCAGTTCAGTCCTGTTTCAAATTGCCTGAAAATAACACAAATGCTCCAAACACTAACACTTATGTGATTAACATGCTTAATTCCATGGGTTATTCTCTAGATACTGTTAGTCTAGGTAGTATTAAGAGAAAAGAACTTAGGAAATAGTGGAGTTACTTGTGTGATGCTTTCATTAAAGTATTTTCCAGGTAAAATTAGCAATTTTGATGTTATTACCTCTGCACTACTTAACATGCTTTATATGCTATTGTCTAATAAGTACTTTGATTTTAGCAACTATGTCATACTAGAAATAGGGTATAAATTAGGAAACATTCAGAAAAGGCCTATAAATATGTAATAAGCTAGATTTTTTATAATGCTAGCTAACCATGTTTCCAAGGATTTGGCTAGTGAGAACCCAAACAACAAGTTGGATTGTTGGGTTCAAGAAAAGAGAGTTCTTGCAGATTTGATGAGGAATAATTTGAACAGTGAGGTGCCCCTCAACTATCTTCCCATCATTGATGCACCTTAGGTAAGGGAGGTAATTACTTCTATTCTTATCTCTTCTCAACCACCAATTTCTTTGCCTTCCATTGTGGCTATGGAATATGTGACAGTGACCAAACAGATTTCTGCCCAAGTCAGTAAAACCAAAGTTTCCAAATCCAAAGCAAAAAAACCAACCTCTAGTGTCTCTCAAAAGAAACTAGTTGTAAAAACCACCATAACACTTTAGGGAAGTGAACATGGTGGTGAGAAAGGTGAGAGAAGAGGTGAAAAACAAAGAAACCCCAAGAATAGGGAGGCTGAGGCAAGTGTAACCCAAGCTAGCCACACTGCAGTCTCCTAACAGACTGTAGGTGTACAAAAGGAAATTAGCACATCCCTAGTTTCATCCTCTAAAAAGTATGTGACTATTGAAATAAGCTCCCATCCAGGAGCACAGGACAAAAGAGGAAGGGACACTAAAGACCTAGCCCAAACTTGTATCAGAGAGAAGAAATCTAAACCTATAGGGGAGTCACAGGGTACACACACTGTGCAATCTCAAGTCACATACTTGGTATCTGTACCATCTCAAATTCAGTTTAATGTGACTCCAGTAAATGTGGAGTCGCAGCCCCACTCCTTAATAATCGATACACTTCAAACACAAAGCTCTCCAACCATCTCTCTGGCTGTGGACATGATTTCCACATCAAGTCCTGATTCTCCATCTCTTAAACTCATTGATAATCCCAATACTCAAACAAGTGATCAACATTTAATTGATGCTTCGTTGGATCACTTGCCACTTCTATCTCAAACTGTTGAAGAGTCTGTGCACTAAAATCTAAAATCAATCTCCACAAACTCAACTATAGTTTCAAATTTTATTTCTCTTATTTCTTCTTCATCAACGAATATCCATCATCTGTTGATAAGTGATTGTCCTTCAACTGATATGCTTTATAGCATTTATCCATTGACAGTCACAACTACACCTTCAACGGCTATTTCACATCCATTGATAGTCACTACACAACATGATATTTCACAATCTATTACAAGTGTAGATGACATAGTAGTTGTTTAATCACTTCTAGGATTTAGGGAAGGGAGTGAACTGAGTCAGAGGCTGGATTGCTCCCAGACAAAAGGAGAGGATGAGAGTTCAACAATGCACAATATTTCTTCCAGTGTGGTAAAAGTGAGTGACGGGAGTTCCAATTTAGTAGGTGAAGAAGAGGGTGTGAGGATGGTGAGCCAAGGGGAGCCCCTGATGCAAGAAAAGAGAGAAATTGGGAGAAAAGCATGTACAAGAGAAATAAGGGTGGCAGCCATTACTAGTGAGTCAATGGATGTTAGTGATGCAGAAAGGGAAAGACTATATCAGCAAGACATAGAGCTGTTATAGATTCTATTTCCCTGGATGCTGAGACATTTACTCACCCTGTTACAGCCTATCAAACTTTGGCTGCTCAGGGCAATGAGAAGGCTGAGAGGACACTAAATCTAGTTCACACAACTGCTTCTATGCAAAGGGCCAAAGATGCACTTTCAACCTTGCCTCCTACTGCTGATGTTGCTTTAGATTTTAGAGCTGATAATGATGATAATGGTGAAGATTTTGATGAAGCAGATGGTATGAACATAGGTGCAGATGCAAGACCTAGTTCTACAACTGAAACTCCTAACTGGATGTTTAGCAAGGAGTGCAGCTCTCATCACTTCACCTCCATATTTTTCAAACTAATCAATCAAACTCATACAACTCTAGCAGCCACTATAAGTGCCGGTACGAGGTCCTATCTTCAAGCTCATCTAGAGTCCCTTCAACTTCACAGAATTCAAAATCTCAAAATGGACTTAGAATTGGATAGTCGCAAACTCTCCATTGATTAAGTGAAAAAGGATATGTATGCAAGGCTGGATGAGAAGCTTCCTGCAGTTATAATGAGAGAAAGTAAGCTAAAGCTCAGGAGTGACCTAGGAAGAAAAGTTGAGGCTTTGAGTGCAAGAATGTCCAATATTGAAGACTCAGTGGCCAAGATACTTCAAAATCAAGAAACTCGGACTCAATTGCTCCAACAGCTGGTGGCTACACAAACTTCAGCTCCTACATTTTATATTGATAATAACAAAAAGAGGGAGAATGATGTGCATATTTAAGTTTCTAAAGAAATAATTCCACCTATTATCATGTCAAAGCCACTAGCAAAGGGGGAGCTGGACATCATAGATCTCACCAATATAGTTGTAGTTGAGTTGGAGCGCAAAGAAAAGAAGAAGAAAATTGATGAAAGAATTGCTCAAGTTTTTGGTTCAACTCCACAACAATCAAAATTAGTGAAGCACTTCACACAGTTGAGGCCACTAACTTTTGGAGAAATGAAGTTGGGAAATGGTGCAAAGGGAGAAACTTCAATATCAAATGAATTCAAGCCCATTGTGGTGCTCAAGCCAAAACCATCAACTTTCAGGTTTTCAACCAAACATCCAATGCTGTTTGACTATGAACCTCCCAGACCTGATGAGCAGAAACTCTTGGGCAAAACAATTTCCAGCTACAAGACAACCATTGATGCCACTTTGGGAGATAGAATATAAAAAATTTACAGATATGGAGAAATGATTTATATAATGAGTGGATATCCAAGGTTTGAAGAAGCAAAGATGGAAGAAGCCTTGAGGGTAAGGCCAAGGAAAAAATAGACAGCTAAGGAAGCTACAAGGAAAATTGAGAAGCCTGCTAACTGAAAAGAAACTGGTTGTTGATGAAAAGGAAAAGAAACCCGAATGGGCTACAAAAAAGGAAAGTAAACCAACTCAATCAATACCTACAAGTCAACCAACTGTAACCACTAGAGAATCAACTGAAATCAAGGTCAATCCTGAGGTCAACTTTCATGGTGAACCTATAGTGCCAAAGGATGAACCTATAGATTAGTAAATTTTACCAATTCCTGATCTAAACATATCATTTCCAACTAAGAAGAGAACTCAAAGAAAGAAGAACAAGCCAACCTGGCCTCCAACCAAAGCCATCTCAAAATCCAAGCCCACTGTCAACAAGGATGATCAACTCTACATCTGTGATATCAAGGAATTTTCTGATATTGAACTCTTTTTGGAAGAACTGGATAAAGTGAGAGGGACTGATGCTAATTACAGGCTTCCAGAAAGATTGGTCTTCAGATACAAAGGGGGTAATGAGATAACCAGACCTTTTTATAGGATTCTTAATGAAAGCTATATTGTCTTAATCAAAGTATTTTCAGCAATAAAGAAGGACTTTGGATTCACAAAGGTTTCCAAGTAAGAAATACTCAAAAAGATAAGTTCAATCAAAAAAAGCTGGAGAAATTCTAGTGAACTACCAAGAGTTCTAACTATTCCAAATACTGGGAATAGAGTGCATATCAAACCCTATTGGATCGTGGAGTTTAGGGATGAAAAGTATGTCAGAAGATTTTTTAGACTTGAAGACCATCATAAAATTTCAAGCAATGAAACTCTCGAGGAAATGCATGAGATGCTAAATATCAATGAAGAAGATGAAGCTGAATTTTACAGACAACTCCAACTCTAGATTGAGGAAAATAATGAGAAATTGGGGAAGAAAACAAAGGAATCAAGGAAAAGGAAATGATTTTCTTAGTCTAGATGAGCACCTTGAAAATGGCATGTAAACTTCTATAAACCTTCTTTGTACAGTTCAATTTTAATGCAACACTTTATAATTTATCTATTATTTAATCTATTAGTTTTTATAGGGTGTTTTGTTATCATCAAGTCAACCTGAATTTATGTCTATAATTTCATTAGACATAAATTAGGGGAGATTGTTAGGAATATGTTGTAGTTTTGATGATAATTCACCAAAACACCTTAAGTAGATTTATTAAGTGTCTTTTGTAGCCTTCAACGGATAACCACAGTTATCTATCCGTTGAATGAGTAGCTTATAATAATAAATATATAGCACATTCTATACACTAGAATAGTTAGGGGGTTTGGTAGTTTTAGTAGTTTTTAAGTCATGTTGACTACTAGCAAGATATATAAGATATGTGGGCTAATTATAAATATAAAATGCCTTATAATTTTGTATAAGTAAAAGAGTATCAACTGCTATGAAAATAACTTTAACTGCTAATCTAGAAAGCCTCAATGGATAACTCTACATGCTTCTATAGATAACTCATTATGCCTTCAATGGATAAGTTAAGCCTTCAACGAATATCAGATAAATCTGTCAACGGATATTATCAAGAAAGCTTCAATGGATGATACCAATATAGTGTCAATAGATAACAACATAAAAGCTTCAACGGATAATGAACAAGATAGCAGTTGATAGGGACTTGACAGAAGCTGAGAAAGTCACATGGGTTCATAGTGCATAAAAGGAATATGGTAGCCTGATTGCAGGTGTTAGATGAAAATGAAGCATTTCCATTTTCATGCAAAATAAGCTCGTTCAAAGATGTTGTATCTAACTTGGATTGTATTGGACAGAGAAATATAGAAGCATGTCTAGGACCTAGCTGATAGGAATATTATTTGTCTTGTTGCACATGTAACTTGGTGATATATAAACCAAGTGTAGCAAGTAACTTAGAACTTACCCAAATCAAGTTGTATCTTTAGTACTCTCAAGTTCCAAGTTAATAAAGATTACTTGTAAACAGCTGTATGCAATCCTGCATCACAAAGATTTTCTCAGTATATACATATCTGGTGGAAAGAAAAATCTACTAGAAAGTTTTTAAACTTATGTTTATTTACTTTGTGTTATTTGAATACTTTCAAAGTATTATTTGCATTCTTCCATATTCTAAACACGGTTGTAAATTTAAGAAAGAATTTTTCAGTAAAGGAAAAAAATAGAATTCCATTCAACCCCCCCTTCTGTAATTATGTTGTTATATTGTTAGGGAATAACAGCTTTCCATAGAGCTTAGTGGAGAGCACTATCTTTGAGAGAAAGACGGTAAAAAGAAGATGTGAAATTCTTGTTATTTCCATAGATTATTTCTTCAATATATAACTCATGTGCCAAGTCAAAAATAAACCACCTGAAAATTTTATATCCTGTGTTTTTATTTCAGTTTGACAATTGTTCAAGTTCAAAAAAGTTAAAATTTGTAATTTGTATTAAAACCCCCTTCTACAAATTACCCCAGTAGTGATTGTTAAGATATAATGTCCATTCGACTCGATTAACCATGGATAGGATTATGTCTGACTCGAAATTCGGCTTTCTCGACCTGATGTACCCGAATATTTTGCAAATATACGAGAATAATATTGAAGAAAGTCTTTTCTTTATTCCATTGTCCAACCAACCTCTACAAACGAGCCTTGGCTTCCTTTTTATAGGAGAGCCTAAGGGGCTATTTTTTAGTACAATTGGGCCTAATTGGCTTTTATCTAAATACTATCTAATTATTACAATTAATTCATCTTGGACTTTTATCTTGAGTCCTTGGTCCAAAATTTGTCCACCCCATATTTGGAGCAACATATTTAGATTTGTTTTGGGTACTTTGGGCTCTAAAAATTGGACAGGAAAGATAAAATGCGAACATAATCAAAGTTAGTGAAGAAGTAAAATAAAAGATAAAATAACAAATACAAAAATAAGTAGGGTATGTTTTGTTGTACTTTGTTTGTTTGCTATTTTTTGGAAACACATATATATCCTATATTTTTAAAAGGCCTTTTCTTATTGGGAGAGCAAGAAACCGTTCGGATTCCCTGTTGTTTAATTAAGATCGCCGCTTCTGTCAGCCCGCTGCCATTTCCTCTCTCTGCTAACTTTAAGTTCTCTCCTTCTTTTTCTTCTTTTCTTTGCAAAGCTGTGATCTTGCTGTCGTTTTAATTGTAGCTTTGTTGGTAGTGTTTTTTCTTTAAGTTGTTTCTTTTGTTATTAAACATGGATATTGTGAGTTCCTCTTCCTCTTTAAGGACAGTTTCTAGCCACGATTCGGGGAAAAGACCTCTCAAAGAGGGTGATGAGAAATCATCCCTTAACTTAAACCATTTAAAAATTCCTAGCTTAGCGTAATATAACTCTTTCTATTTTATGAACAAAGATGAGCTGTTGGCTGGATTCCCCGTCGATCCTCCAGTTCCTGCTCCGTTATGCCCTAGGACTATAACTTTACGAGATTGGGTATTGGCAGAGGGCCGAAGGACAGGGAGAGCGGAGTTTACTGATAAACCTAGTTTGGATTTTATTAGTCATTTTGTAAATAAGGTAATACCTTTAGGCAAATTAAAAAAGTGGGTGGATTTTGATAATGGGTACATATACCGGATATCGGGCCCCGATGATAGGGTATGGATGATTCTCGAGTATGGGATGTATGGGATCCCGTTGATTTTTTTCAACTAAGGGCTTCGACTTCCTATGCATCCTTTCCAGCTAGCACTTTATGAGGCAATTAGGTATGGTGTGAGTTAGTTATCACCGAATTATGTTGCCCAAGTGAGTAGCTTTATCGCACTGTGTTAAGAGAGGGGTCGAGTATCGATGAACCGAATATTTTTTTCTATTCATGGGATACGTATAACGAGGGGCATGTGTATTTTGATTCTCATCATAAGAGGATGAAGATTGTTAGTGTTTGTTCATCAAATTCGGGTTACCACTCAAAGTGGCAATACATTGGTGGACAGGATTTAGAGTTTATTCGGTCTTGTCAAAAAGTTACTCAGAATACCCTTGACTAATTCAATAAGTTAGATAAGTATGATACGGATTACTTTGATGGTTTTTATGAGACAATGTTAATTTATTATCACTTGCAATTGAAAAATAATAAGTTTTTAGAAGAGCATGCTCGTAAGGCTTTTTGTCGCATATTTCATTGTTTTGTTTTCTCCTTTCATGTTTCTTCTATCATTTATTGCATTTCATCATCATCGTTCTTTCATTTTTCATTTTTTTATGGCGAGGCCTGAAGAAATATTTTTCTTTATCTTTATGCAGTCGCATATGATACCCTAAGGAAGGTTCTTGATAGTGGTGTGCGAGGTGAGATGGATAAGTCCATGATGTTCCTGGTTCAGAAGTCGACAAATAGGGTCGTCGGTGCTTCAAAGACAGGTGGCTCGGGGGCAGGCCCATCGAGGGTTGGTCACTATATTTCACTTGAACTTGTTTCACTTGAGATTCTAGATTACAATGGTGACAGGGTGATTGAAAACCATGAAGATTTTGTTGGTGATGATTCGGTAATTATACCCCGAAAGCGGTAACGTGGAGATGGAGGTGATATTCGTGTCGATGTCTCGAGGTGTGAGGTTGGTCGTTAAGCTGGTGTTAACAAAACTTTGATAATAATTGAAAGTAGGGCGTTCATGTACCCACGACTAACCTGAATGCTACTTGTAACACCCTCAGATCCGGGGTCAGGGATCCGGGCCGTCACGGTCTTTCTTTCCACAATACCAATTCACTTAATTAATAATAATTAACCTTATGTTGTGACCCCACACTAACACACACCACAACCCGTTATAGTCTCAGAGATGAAATTGAAATAAGTACAAGTCTTTGAATCCACGGTTTAAAAGTTATTACAACCCAAATTGATTACTTGATAAATTTACAGTTAATTGCCATTATCTGCCACAAGTTATAATTATACAATATTTGGTTCCCAAAAGTAGAATGTCTGATCTACAGATAGATCTACCTCTGCAGCTATAGCAGCTACGATCTCAACGGGAAGGCGTGGGGTGCTTCCCACGCTCTTGCGCTGGGTCTGCTTGAGCCTGGCCATCTTTCCTAACTGTTGTTGTGTGATGAAGAAATGAAGCAAGAGTGAGCATTACAGCTCGCAAGATAATATATAGTATTAACAATAATACAAGTATCTGAATGGATACTTACTAGAATCCTTTATCATGTGTAAGGTAATTACTTACTGGATATAAGTTTAAAAGAAGATGAAGTTACCAATTACTTCACTATACTTATACCATTTTTAGAAATCTAATTGAACTACAACTGTTCAAAGTATAATAAGATTCAAGAGGTCATCCCATAGATGGGACCATAAATTAAAACTTGAGTATATTCAATCTTTGAAATATTTTTAAAAGAAATGAAGTTACGAGATACTTCATTCAATGGAAACACCAATAAAACTGTTTGACCCTGTCAATGCTTCGGCAACCACCCATTCGTAGCCTTTCGATCGAAATGCTACAGGTAGTGTTGCAGAATTATCCAACTGGATGATGAACTCATTACGGGAGTTTGTCGCGCCAGGAAGACCACTTACGATGATCAGTCGCAATAGTACAACCCCACCATTTTCTACATGTAGAGGAGAACCTGTCGGATTTACTTGTCAACCGAACACTGGACTCCTAAGGAATGGACCATCTTAGCGGAACTTCCAGGCCATTTTGGGCCAATATAATAAGGCTGGGCCGGCGCCACTCGACCACTTACGCCACTCCTAGTTCAGATGAAATCCATGACTCTAAAACGTAAAGCTCGTCCCCCCTTTCCCCAAGTAGAAACTTGTTGATACGGCTCCATCAAGAAGTCGTATCTAGTTGGAAAGGAAAACTCACCGATATTTCCCAGGCGATGCCTGTTAATGGATTAACTTGTTCCAAGAATTTTACTTCCCGAGTTTTGGGTAAGTATTCAAAATTCTTTTATCAAGACAGCAACCTTGTTGCGAATATAAAACACACCGCAAAGCCGGATCCCTCAGGTTTTGAGCGAGTATTTAAATCCCCTTCGAAAGGAGGATCTTAAATATAAAAATGAGTTTTAGGATCCGCTCTAACTTTTAAAAAACATTTTGAAGACTCGCAAAACATTTTTAAGAATGTTCGGAGTGCTGCTGATTTAATAAAATAAATCAGTCCCAATATATAAAAAAATATCTGAATATTATTATTTAAATAATATTCCCATAAAGAATAATCTTTATAAAAATAATTGAAGTAGATGTTGTAAAACTTATACTTGAAATGACTATTAAATAACCAACGATATACTTATACGAAAGTAATATCTTTATTTGAATAATCAAAAGTAAGTTTGATTATCGACACATTATTCTTTAATAAAATAAAGAATATTATTAAATAATAAGCGGAGTCATAATACCTCGAATGAATATTATAAATAATATTCATTAAATAAAATAAACGAAGTCATACATCCTCAAATGAATATCCAATTAATAATCATTAAATAGAATAAACAGAGTCATAAGTCCTCGAATGAATATTCAAATAATATTCATTAAATAAAATAAAGTTATAGTTATCGAATAAACCTTATTCGATTAATAGTTTTGAAAACTATTCATATATATATATATATATATATATATATATATTAATATACTCGGGAGCCTCGCCTCCCGGTTTTTAGAAAAAGTTCACCTTTTGATTCCTTATACTAAGGGTAAACTCAAATATCGCTTATCTCTAGCATAGGTATTATACAACTATAAGCATTTGAACCAACATATATATAAATCAAGAATATGAAATAGGCATGCATATATACCATATCACATGCTACAATATATCGCAAGAAGTTGCTAATAACAAATATGCATTTATCGCAAGATCATGCATATACACGTATACATCACAACAACAGTTATACGGGTAGAAAACTTGCCTGAGTGCTCCCGGATAGACTTAAGCTTAGAGTGGGTCCGATAACCTATGAACAACAACATAAGTCGGAATTAAACCCCGGTCGCTTAAGAAACTAGACTTTAACCATTTAGAGTCCTAACGTTCGCTTTCGCGCTTAACGATTTACTTAAGTCGCTCGAGTACCCTCGGCTCCACCATTTTTAATAAATTAACCATTAAGGGTTTTAAGGCGATTCTTTCGCAAGTGTCTTACCAACTGCCTATTAAACCTTACATAAATGTTTAATACTTCAATTAGTCCTTTAAGGTCTTTAACCTGTGTTTCAAAGTAAGGCGAGGGGTAATGATTCGTTCGCGAAACGTCATTACTTAAAACGGCCGTTTCTCCTAAACCGTACATCGGAATCAAACGAACCACATATCAAAACGAAGCTCGTAACATGAACTATCTAAACATGGCAATGGTCAAAACCTAGCAGGGAGTTCTCGGGTCCAAATGTTATGAACAAAAGCAATCTAAAGTAAATCGGACATTACGACGACTATGTTTACGCGATTTCCCAATTTTATACCATTCCAATTCAACCACCAATCAATCCCAATCCATCCATACAACCAAAATCCATACTCACTACATCATAACAGCCCCAATCAACTCAACATTAACAATTTATACTTATTCTTAAACTTGAATTTAAACTATACTTAAGTCCTTTAACCAAACCATAAGATTTCAACCTTCAATTCACTACCATTCCAACCCAAACTCTAAACCAACAAGAATCAAGCTACTCTTTACCATAACTATCAAAATCATCCTAATATACAAAGTAAAGCTAGGGTTTGGAGATGTTATACCTTCCTTGAAGCTTTTAATCAATGAAAGATCCTTGGAATGCTCATGGAAGCCTTGATCTATGCTTAAGCTACCTTGAACTTTCATAAAAAATCAAGAAAACCAAAGTTATTTCTTGAAGGTTACTATTCACCATCTTCTTCCTTGATTTATTGGAAGAGATTGTGAAGGAATTAGAAGCTTAAACTTATAGGATATCCATATCTATGTACAAGGAACCTTAGATAATTACCTTGTGATTTAACAATGCTTGGAACTTGATTTTTGATTTTTCTTCCTTTGAAAAGAAGAAAAAGCCGAGAGCAATGTTGAAGGAATGAAATAATTTTGTGTTTGCTTTGATTTGTTTTGGCTAGCTTGGTTGTTTTTGTTTTGTTTTTAGGTAATTACCTTTCTAACCTTGACTTTGTGTGGTTTTAAATCAACCACATCTCCTTCCCCTTATGTCATGCTTATGTCATGCTTATGATGTCATCATCCCTTACTTGCCCTCTTCTTATTGGTTGAATGACCTCATCATCCCTAACCTCCTTGATTAACTTCCTAATTGTTTGCCTAATGACCGCTGATCTGTTATACGGTTCGCTTAACTTTCGTTTTTGTTTATCGTTTGAGGGATCATACCCGGGATCTTATTACTTGGGTTTCCTTAACCTTTCTCAATACATTATATTCCTTTTATGATCCTCTCTTATAATCCTTTAATTTAAATCCTTTTTATCCTGTTACCTTATACTCAATTCTTTCCGTATCTAGTGGATTTCCGGGAAAAATCAAAGTGTTCGGAATTGGATTCTGACGATCTTTACATACACTTATATGTCATATAGAGTGCCAATAAAATCTCAGAATATCCATAAAAGAACCCCTACCTAGTGTGGCATGAAAAGTTTTCTCATTCAGCAAAAACACTATTCATAAAGGTTTCAAAAAATTTCCAAAAATTGGGGTTATTACACTACTCGGGAGACTGTTCGTGTCGAGATTCAACCCCATGATCGATGGACCGGTGGTTCTACAATTCCCGTTCAAGCCTTTAAATTGTTTCACCTTTTTCAGGATGTTGTTTCTGATTCATCTAAAAAGAGGCCCGATGTTGCTAATCAATGTCTGAGTCGGGTTGTCCTGATATGCGCAATTCTCTTTTTCTTCTCTCCCTCCTTCTTTTATTTATCTTATGTCTATTTTTAATTTGAATGTGTTTGGGAATTTGTTTGCAGTTTCTTTCGGATTTTACTCATATTCCGGAAGAATATAAAAATGATGTGGGAGGAGAGGATGTTTCTCGTCTCACTGCTAATCTTTCTGTTATGTAAAGGGAAAAGAAGAAATTCAAAGATCAGTATGTTGAGGTCAAACATCGTGTTGGTGAGCTCTCAACTAAGAAAACCAAGCTAAGTAAGCAAGTATGAGAAATAGAGCAGGCTCGTAATGCGATGAACAGAAAGATTGACAGCTTCGAAAAGGCATTAAAAAAGATGACATTGTAGAGGGACGAGGAAAAGGATAAGAGGAAGGTTGCGGAGGCCGAGCTGGGTCATGTTCTTGACTCTAACAAGTCGCTAGTTGAGGAAAATGATAAATTGAAGGCTGCTATTCAGAAGGGATTAGAGGATATTGCTAAGGCACTTGGCGATGGTTATGGCCGTTGTTTGACCAGGCTGTCGAAGGTTGGCATGGATGTTATTGGCCATACTTTTGAAGAATACGTATAGGATTTTGCCTTAGAGCATGCAGCTACCCAGGATCCTCCAGCCCCTACCAATGGTTGAAGATGGGGAATGCCCCGTGATCATTATAATGATTTTCTGATGAATTTTACTGTTCTTTTTTCTGGATGATATTTGATCGGTATTTGTGTACTTTAATTTCGTGATTCTGGATGTTACTATTTCTATTTCATTTATAAGTGATGTGTCTTACAATGCTTTAATTTTGAAATTTCTTTGTCTTGGAAAGTGGTTTTGATAGTACCTTTAAGTTTATTCTTGGCTATTAGTTGTTTTTTCTAAAATTCCTTGCAGAACTTCATTTTTGGGTTTTTTATTCTATTGTGTGTTTAATTTTTCACCTAGTGGTCAGGACTAGGATGTGTTAATATTGCTTTAAGCTTTTATATTTGTGCTTCTGCAAGGAAAAAGTGTCATTCTCTCAATGTTTGTTACGTGGGAGTTACCTTTTCCTGTAGCTTATAGAACCCTTTATGTTTGAGAAGTATGTTGAGGTTATTTTTCGTTATATCGAGATTCGGAGGTTAATGTATGAATCATTTGTCGGTCGCTGACGAATTTTCACTTTTCTGTGACACAGAGCAGAGCTAAGTATTGAAGCTTTTATAAAAATAACTTAGTGAACCCTCGATGAAGGTCTCATAACAACCCCGTTACATTGAGGGAAGGTCTTAGATGATAGATAATTGTTATGGATTAAAAACTAGGGAATATTAATCGTTGTATTTATTACTAGGGAACATGAGCGTCGATGTTCAATTTGACTGCTCTTATATTTCGTGACTCAATATGCCTTAACAAGATGCCTACGTGCCTTGTTGATTGCCAAGAATCAAGTCAAAAAATGTAGTTCTGATTTTTGGGGTGAGACCCCTTATATAGATGTTGAGAGTCCTTGAATTGGACTTGATTTAGGAGACTTGATGGGCAAGTCTTAGAATGGACTTTGGAGTCCTAGGAAGTAGGAAGTTGATTCCTTGTTCAATTAGATCCCTTGAGGGCTGATCTACAAGGATTCATGTCCCTATTAGGACTCATATTGACAGTTGTTTTCTCCCTTATTTAATTAATTAATTATGAAATTAATTAATATTCAGGGTTGTGGGCCTTATGTGTTCCATCAGGCCTGATCTGGTCCATCAGGCCTGATCAATGTGTTAACTTTTTCGGTCTGAATGTCATACATCTTCTTATTGGGCCTTGTAGCCCAAATCATATGTAATTAATGCAATACTAATTACGTAATCAGGATTTATTTATTCCCTATCATTTGCCCCAATTCTTGGAAAATTATCAAAAGATTTCGCAAGAGTTAAGTTCATTGTTTCCCTTACAGGGTATCGTTTTTGCGTAAAGTGTGGAGCGACCTACACATTTACAATGATTTTCTTTTATCCCTATTATATAGGAATTATCTTAATATCCAGGAATTTTCCCTGAATTTCTGAGATTTTTCCTTTATTTCTAGGAATATTTTCCTTATTTTCTTAGATTTTTCCTTTTTTTCCAGGAATATTTCCCTTTATTTTCTGGGATTTATCCTTGAATTTCTGGATTTATTCCTCATTTTCTGAGAATACTCATATTTTCCAGAAAATGTTTAAGGAATTTCCTTTAATTTCAGGATTTATTCCTTATTTTCTGAAAATATTTGTATTTTTCCGAAAATATTTAAGGAATTTCCTTTAATTTCTGGATTTATTCCTTATTTTCTGAAAATATTTATATTTTTCAGAAAATATTTAAGGAATTTCCTTTAATTTCTGGATTTATTCCTTATTTTTTGAAAATATTTATATTTTTCAGAAAATATTTAAGGAATCCCTATTAATTTCTGAAATTTTTCAGGATTTTTTTTTCTTTTTTTTCTTTTTCTTTCTTTTTCTTTCTTCCTTTTTTTATGTACATTTCGACCAGGAATCCTCTTCAACCAGGATCCTGGTCGAATTACCCCCCATATTCCCCTGGTCGACAGACCTTTCGAGGAGGGGCATTCGATCACAATTCCTGGTCGAATTTCGACCAGGATTTTACACTATATTTTTTTTTGTCGATCAGGATCCTGCCCTTTTCGGTCCGGATGTTTGTTTTCTGACCGAATTAGCCCATTTATTTTCTCCTGGTCGAGAGTATTTTCGAGGAGGAGTGTTCGACTAGGTCCTGACCGAATTTCGGTCAGGATTTAGTGTTTGACTCTGACTTCCTTGACCGAATCATGGTCTTTTATTGCCCAAGTCGTGGTTAATTTCGACCAAAATCATTCGATCAGGAACATAGCATAAATCCTGATCAAATTGGGTCAGGAATTTTGTTTTTTTAAATAAACAATTTCTTGGGCTCCTTTTTCTAGGCTGGATTTTTTCTTTCAACTTGAATTTGGGCCCATGATTTGGGCATGGCCTCTTTGTTGGGTATTCTGTATTGATCTTGGGCCCAGAACTTGGGCTTGACTTATTGAACCCTTTACTGGGCTTTTTATACCTCTAGGCCCTGTAATTCCAGAATTTTCTACAATTTCTAAGGTTTTTTCTGGCTTCTTCCAGAATTTTCAAAAACATTCAAAAAATTTAAGTTTTTTACTTAAATTTTTCCAAGAATTCCCTAGAACATTCTAGAGTCTCCTTGTTTTGGGGCCCAAATGGGCTTTTTTAAGGCCCAAATTACCTTCTTTTTAGCTATATAAGGGTGAGATGAGAGTGTGATTCCTCACACTTCTCATTTCATTCTTCACTAAATCTCTTTTATCCTCTCCTCTCTCAACACTCCTCTCCTTAGAGTTTTCCGGCCAACTCCCTAGCCTTTTCCGGCCTTTTTCTAGTTTCAAAGCTTCCTTCCTCCTCCATTAATGGCAGACAAGGGTGTTGAGAGAGCGGCCAAGATTGCCTCAGCTTCGAAGCGAGGTAAGGATATCGACATCCGCTCTTCTTACATGTCTTTGTTAGAATGATTAATACTAGGGGGGATGAGTATCCCTCAACTGCACATCTTGATTCTTTCGATCATTGCAATACATGGCATTATATAGATTATGATAAGTTAAATGCACATTATAATGTTCGTCCCCTTCTTAGATTAGTTTCAGTTGCCGGTGGCGATCGTACTTGCCACTAGAAACCCGACACTCTTTTCATTTACACAGATGCCCTCGATGCTGGGCTTAGGTTTCCTTTTCATCCTTTCATTCCTCACCTCTTAGAAGATTTACAAATTAACCCTTATCAGCTTCCTCCCAACGCTTGGAGGAACATTTTATGTTTCATGGTTTGTTGTCTTAGGGGAGGTTTTCCTTTATCGATAGTTGTTTTTAGGAAAGTCTTCCAGTGTTATAAAGTTCTTCGGGTATCTGTGGTTGGGTCTATATTAAACCAAGGCCCAAATGTAAACATATTTTTAATAGTGCTTTCATCCCCGATAACAACCAATATTGGAGGAATAGTTTTGTCGGATTAAGGTGGGAGAATGGGGACTGGGGCACCCTCTTCAGATCTTCCTTCGGGAAGGTTAGCGATGGTAGCCTCAAATCCATTCACCTAACCCCCGAGGAAACTATTATATATAATGAGCTCACTTGGGATGATGGTGCCACTGTCAGCTAGACTCTTTTAAAGGAGTTCTCCCTTATCTACGTAGGGCTATCTTCAGTTTCTCCACATGGTATTTTTTCTTCCCTTCTCGTCTTTATTTTCTTCCATGCATTATTGACACCACTTATTTTTGTTTTCTCTTGTTTTTGCAGCTGCTAAGGAAATTAACGAGGAGAACGTGCCGCTTGTCGAGGAGACTGCGAGGATGAAGAAGGCTCACCTCGCGGGACTGGACACTCGAGGGAAGGCTACAGAGCCCAGCTTTTTAAGGAGGCATAAAGAGCCCATGGTGGAGGTTTCTGCTGAGGGAGCTGAGGCCCACAGTGCCCCTCTTTCTGCTACTGCTCCTGACCCTGTTGCTACTGGAGCTTTCCAGCCTCTTTGGGGATTCCGCCGAGGGGATACTGTGGTTGGATCCACGAAGCATGCCTGGGATTGGTCTTACCATGGCGCAACCCCTAAGGATTTCACCGACGTGGTAGCTACTCCCGACTTGGAGAGAATAAAGCTCATGGGAGCTCCGTCCTTAGCCTCGGTATGACTATTCCTTACAATTGTACTCTTTTTTACTTGTAGCATTCACTTGCCTTATATTTATGTTTATCATTTCATTTCAGTCTAACGCCTACTTCCAAGGCGCTGTGAGGCAAGCTGAATCTTGGAAGAGGGCCTCAGACAAAGCTGATAATGCCCTCAGGAAGCAGCAGAAGAAGTACGCTGCCTTAGAGAGGAGGTTCAAGCGCAAGGAGGAGGAGCTCAGAGAGTCTAACGCTGAGCTGGTGGTGCTAAGGGCGGAGAAAGACAAGGCGATTGATAACTACTTGGACTCGGAGAAGTCCACTCAGTCTATGAGGGTGAGGGATGACTTGGTGTTGCCCGGGTTCTTCAGGACTGGCTGGGATATGGCCCTTGGGACCGTGAACGAGGCTTGTCCTGATATTAACCCGGCGGACTATGTCTGCCCTGATGACGAGGCTTTACTGCATAGGTTTCATACCCGAGTGGTTGTCTAGGATCGTATCCCTTAGGACCCGCTTCTTCCTCTTCCCGAGTCATCTTCCAGGCCTGCTGTGGATGATAGCTCTTCCTCTTCCGGGACTACTGAGAGTTCCAGCGAGAGCGGAGGAGATGATGATATGGATGCTGATGGAACCTCTGCCCCTTAGAGCTTTTCTGGCCCTGCGTGGCTTATTTATTTTATCTTGTCTTTGAGACTTAATTTATCATACTTTGTATTATTTATTTGAACCATTTCTATTTATCGAACTTTATGCTTGCACTTAGTTTACTTGCCTTGCCACTGAAATTCAAACATACTTCGAAAACTTTCTAGATTTCATAAATTATTGGGATTCATCCCTTACACAAGTCTTAATAAAAGCTAAAACATGTAAATCCTAAGCAAGCAAAGCTTCAAGGTGCTTTTTAACCTACTTGTCATCTTGACAAGTGAGAATCATGTTCAACCACTTTACACATAGTAAATCTTCAAGTTTTGTACATGCCAAGTTCTTGGGACTTCAAAACTATCCATAGTCTCAAGCTTGTAGGTTCCTCTACCTCGAACACTTTGGACCTTGTATGGCCCTTCCCAATTTGGGGCAAGTTTCCCTTTCTGCCCTACACCAGAAGCTTCCACCTTCCTCAGGACTAAGTCACCCTGCTTAAAGAACCTTTCCTTAACCCTTAGGTTATAGCAGAACGAAGCCTTTTTCTGATATTCCAATATCTTCGCACGTGCCTCATCTCCTACTTCATCGATTAGATCCAGGGCTAATCTCTGCCCTTCCTCATTTTCCTCAGCATTGAAAGCTTGAATCCTGGGAGAGGAATGTGATATCTCTACAGGAACAACCGCTTCTGTCCCATATGCTAACATGAAGGGAGTTGCTCCAGTCGTAACTTTACAGGTAGTCCTATAGGCCCATAATATTGGGAGTATTTCATCCACCCAGTTATTCCTCGACTTCTCGATCCTCTTCTTTAGTCCATCCAGGATTATTCGATTTGCCACCTCCGCTTGCCCATTGGCTTGTGGGTGAGCTACGGAGGTAAATCATAACTCAACCTCATTCTCTTCGCAATACTTTTTGAATTCCTCATTGTTGAACTGTGTTCCATTATCAGTGACCAGGATGCTGGGAATTCCATACCGACACATGATATTTTCCCACAGGAATTGTGTAACCTGCTTAGTTATGATTTTGTCCAAAGGCTTGGCTTCAATCCACTTCATAAAATAATCGATGGCTACAATCAGGAACTTCCTTGGTGTCGTGGCCATGGGGAAAGGCCCAAGTATATCCATTCCCCACATGGCAAAGGGGATGGGAGAGTTGATAGAAGTCAACATCTCGGGGGGTTATCGAATGACAAGTGCATGCTTCTGACAGCGGTCACACTTCTTCACATACTCTTTAGCATCGGCCATCATTTCTGGCCAATAGAAACCTAAATGGGTTATCTTATGAGCTAGTGCTCTGCCCCCAAGTGTTGCCCATAGATACCTTCATGCACTTCTTCAAGAGCCAAATGTGCCTCATCGGGTCTGAGACATCTTAAGTAAAGAACCACGTAAGATCTTTTATACAAAATCCCATCTATCAAGGAGTATTTCAGTGCTCGAACAACCAACTTCCGTGCTTCGGTAGCATCATTTGGCAACCATCCGGTTTGAATATGGGACTTGATGGGATCTATCCATGACGTCCCCAGACCTATAGGAGCTACAAGCTTAACATCAATGCTTCGTGTCTTCCAGAACGTGAAAGTATACACTTCCTGAACTTTCCTCTATCTCAGATGAAGCAAATTTCGATAATGCATTTGCCTTAGCATTTCCCCCCCTTGGAATGTGCTCAATATGGTATTCATCGAATTGGGTCATCACAGCCCTTACTAGGCGGACATACTTAGCCATCGTATCATCCCTTGCCTCAAACTCTCCCCTTACTTGGGATATGACCAGCTTCGAGTCTCCACAGACTTTTAAGTTCTTGACTCTAAGTGTCCCTGCTAAGCCAAGACCAGCTATCAGAGCTTCATATTCTGCCTCATTGTTTGTGGTCGGGAAGTCTAACTTCAGAGCATATTCAATTAAGAACCCATTGGGGCTTTGTAAAACCAAACCTGCTCTACTGGAATTTATTTTTGATGTTCCATCAAAATAGAGAACCCAATATTTCTTCTCCTTATCATTCTTCTCTTTGTCCCCTTTATCACCTTCTGCGTTTGGAGGTATAGTATCTTCCTGCCCCCCGACTTCTTGGTGGGGTATGGTACATTCCATCACGAAGTCAGCCAATGCCTGGGCTTTTATTGTCGTTCATGGCTTATATTTGATGTCAAATTCTCCCAACTCTATTACCCACTTAATCAGCCTCCCACTAGCCTTTGGACTATGAATAATATTTCTCAGGGGCTGATTTGTGAGCACCTCAATTTGATGAGCCTAAAAGTAAGGGCGTAACTTTCTTGAAGCCATTACCAAGGCTAAAGCAAACTTCTCAATAGTTGAGTAATTCAACTCAGCTCCATGCAGAATTTTGCTAATATAGTATATGAGTTTCTAGATTTTAAGTTTCTCCTTAACCAATACAGCGCTCAAGGCATTCTCTAAAACAACCAAGTACAAGTATAAAACTTCATTCAGAGCTGGCTTGGCCAACAACGGGGAATGGGCCATATATTTCTTTAATTCCTCAAATGCCTTCTGGCTTTCCTCACTCCATACAAAATCCTTAACCTTCTTTAAGGACTTGAAGAATGACAAACACTTGTCCCCAGACTTTGAGATGAACCATCCCAATGTAGCAACCCTTCCAGTGAGCTTTTGAACATCTTTAACAGTTTTGGTGGCTCCATGTCTAGGATTGCCTTTATTTTGTCAGGATTGGCCTCGATCCCTCTCTTGGAGACCATCAATCCCAAAAAATTTCCAAATCCTACTCCGAAAGCACACTTTGCAGGATTTAACATCATCTTGTGGTATCTCAGGACCTCAAAAGCTTCCCTCAAATGGGTTATATGGTCAGTATTTACTAGACTCTTGACTAACATGTCATCAACATAAACTTCCATGGTCTTGCCAATAAGATCCTTAAAAATTTTATTTACCAACCTCTGATAGGTGGCTCCTGCATTCTTGAGACCAAATGCCATAACAAGATAACAATAAACACCAAAGTCAGTGATAAATGATACCTTTGGGATGTCGTCCTTTTGCATCTTGATTTGATTGTATCCACTAAATCCATCCATAAAGCTCAGCATCTCATGCCCAGCAGTGGCATCTATCATAGTATCTATCCTTGACAACGGGAAATAGTCCTTAGGGCATGCGTCATTCAGATCAGTGAAGTCCACACACATCCTCCATTTCCCATTGGCCTTCTTCACCATTACAGGGTTTGCTAATCATTCTGGAAATTATATCTCCTCAATAAAACCAGCCTCTAAGAGCTTCTCTACTTCGTGTTTTATAGCTTCTTGCCTCTCTGGAGCAAAACTTCCTTTCTTTTGCTTCACCGTCTTCCAACTCGGATCCATATTCAGCTTGTGAGTAATTAGTTCCAGGTCTATGCCTGACATATCAGCTGTCGACCATGCAAACACATCACTATATTCTTGCAGAAATTTCACCAACTTCCCTCTAAGGGGCTCCTCCAGTGTGGCTCCAACGAAAGTCACTTTCTCATGATCCTTGAGAGCTAAAGGAATCGAAACCAAGTCTTCTGCTGGCTTCCCTCTTTTCTCATCATTTTCTCAGATATCCAGGTCTTCAATAGGCGGAACCTGCCCCCCAGCTCCATCTTCTCTTAGGGAGGCCACATAGCAACTTCTGGCCATCTTTTGATCTCCTCTTTCTTCTTCAATCCATTCCCGAGTGGGGAACTTCATTACTGAATGGTAAGAAGAGGGGACTACCTTAAAAGCATGTATCCCTGTTCTCCCTACAATCGCATTGTAGGTTGATCCGGCCTTCACTACTATAAAGTCTAGCATCTGTGTTGCTTGTTTTGGTTCCTGACCTATGGCCATTGGTAGTTTAATTATCCCTTCCATGGGGCACTCCACTCCAGCAAATCCATATATCGGCATATCAGTCGGGGTGAATTGAGAATCTTTGTAACCCATCCTTATAAAGGCATCGTGAAGCAAAATGTCTACTAAATCTCCATTGTCTACAAGGACTCTCTTCACTGGGTTGTTGCCTATTATTGGTGATATGACCAACGGGTCGTCGTGGGGAAATTTCACACCCTCTAAGTCAGAATCATCAAACGTCATTGTTACTCCTGTCTTAGCCCTCTTCGGGGCTTCTCCCACAATATGCATGACTTCTTTAGTGTATGTTTTCCTTGAACTCTTAGATATCTCATCAGCAGTCGGCCCTCCGAATATCGTATTTATCACCGGTCCTCGGGGTCGCGGTCCTCCAAAGATTGCATTTATCACTGGTCCCCTTGGTGAGGGATTTCGCCCTTGATCATCCTGATCTCTTCTACGATCATCGAAGTTTCTTCTTCCGTTATTATTCCTATCTCTTCCTTCCCCAGTGTAATTGTTCAATATTCCTTTCCGAATGAGGAATTCTATTTCATCTTTCAGTTGCCTACACTCATCGGTGTCATGATCAACATCTTTGTGAAATCTACAATATTTGCTCTTATCTAGCTTGGCCGGATCAGCCTTCAAGGGTTTAGGCCAACAAATTTCTTGATCTTTCTCAATTTTCTTCAAGATCTGGCTTCTAGGAACATTCAGCTTAGAGTATACGGTGAACTTTTGCCCAGGTCCTCTCTTCTTTGGGGCTGAATCAGGGTTTTGCTATATTCTGGGATACTTGTCCTTAGCAATATATTTCTGATCAGTTTTTCGCTTCTTGCCTCCAGTGGGCTCGTCACTCACTGCTGTCTTCCTCATGCTCTCTTCCACTTTGATGTATTTCCCGGCCCTATCTTGGAGCTGCAATATGCTTTCAGGGGGCACTTGGCCAAGGACATCTTGAAGAACTCATCCCTAGTTCCCTATTGCAGTGCTATCATGGCTACCTTGTCATCAAGGTCCGGGACTTTTAAAGCTTCCTTTATGAAATGATTCAGGTAGTCTCTCAAGGATTCCTTCGCTCCCTGCACAATTCTCATGAAGGATGCTGAACTTTTCTCATGCATTCTCTCACTGATGAACTGCTTAATAAAAGCTTGACTTAGATCCCTGAAGGATCCAATAGAATTTGGAGGCAAACGGCTATACCATCTTTGAGCCATTCCTGACAGGGTTTAGGGAAATGCCCGACACTTAATGGCGTCATTCATGGGCTGTAGTAATAGGGCATTAGAGAACGTCCTCACATGATTAGCGGGATCTCCCGTGCCATCATAAGCTTTGATGGTGGGCATCTTGAACTTCCTTAAAATATGGGCATTCATTATCTCTTCAGTGAATGGTGGAGTGGGATCGTCAGGATCTCCCAGGGGTAAAAGATCACTTAGATCAGCCCTTGGAACAGCAGCCCTTCTTGGTATTGGGCCATCCAGGTCTGTGACCGGAGGATTCTTCCTCCTTGGGGGTAGTGGGGGCCTTAGGTGCGTCTCCAGGTCACGCTTTAACCTTTGAATCTCAGCTTCACGAGCCCTGATCCTCTCCTGCACTTCTTGGGTATTCGTCCCTTGTGCGTTTCTGGGGCGTCGGTTAGCTTCAGTCATGGGTTCCTTACCAGCACGCCTCCTCCTTGGAGCCACATCGTCATCCAAAGATTCGGAGTCTCTTTCAGTGTATGGTCCAGAAAATTCTTGGTCTTCCGGAATAGGGGCCAAACCTCGTATGTAGGGGGAGTGTGCCCTCGAACTTCACTTCGTCCGGCATGTCCACTTCCTCCAACCTCAGGGTACAAAGACATCCCATAAGGGGGGTTCGTGGTGACAATAGTTGAGTATTCATACCTTGAAGATTGGGAGTTCATAGGTGCATGTATCTGCTGAAGTTGGGGATTCATCCCTTGAGGAGTCGGGGGATTCGTCCCTTGAGGAGCCGGGGGATTCGTCCCTTGAGGCTGAGGTTCAGTTGCCCCTATTAGGGTTCCTCGTTGAGTGGGGGCATAGGACGAGTGTGGGAGTATCTCCACCACTGACGAAATTGTTTGAGTTGTCACAGCTGGTGTTCCTTCAGGGGCGTTGTTTCCACTCCGTGTTCTTTCCATGGTTGTTGTTATGCTTTCCCACAGACGGCGCCAAATGTTATGGATTAAAAACTAGGATATATTAATCGCTATATTTATTACTAGGGAACGTGAGCTTTGAGGCTCGATTTGACTGCTCTTGTGTTTCTAACTCAATCTGCCTTAACAAGATGCCTACGTACCTTGCTGATTGTCAAGGATCAAGTCAAAAAACGTAGTTCTGATTTTTGGGGTGAGACCACTTATATAAATGTTGAGAGTCCTTGAATTGGACTTGATTTAGGAGACTTGATGGGCAAGTCTCAAAGTCAGAATGGACTTTGGAGTCCTAGGAAGTAGGAAGTTAATTCCTTGTTCAATTAGATCCCCTGAGGGCTGATCTACAAGGATTCATGTCCCTATTAGGACTCATATTGACAGTTGTTTTCTCCCTTATTTAATTAATTATGAAATTAATTAATATTCAGGGTTGTGGGCCTTCTTTGTTCCATCAAGCCTGATCTGGTCCATCAGGCCTGATCAATGTGTTAACATTTTTAATCTGAATGTCATACATCTTCTTATTAGGCTTTGTAGCCCAAATAATGTGTAATTAATGCAATACTAATTACGTAATCATGATTTATTTATTCCCTATCAATAATGCTTTACAAGCTTCAATTTAACAGAAATAAGGAAAGTTAGTGGTAGAATTTATTGTGGTTAATGTCGTTCCAGTCATTCTTGATTGGCCGACCGTCGAGATGTGCCAGCTCATAGGTAGCTGAACTTATAACATTGGTTATCTTGTACGGGCCATCCCACGAGGGTCTGAGTTTCCCTGATCATTGTTGGTTGCGAGGCTGCAGTTTCTCGAAGTACGAGGTCATTGATCTTGAGCACTTTGGCCTTCACTTTCTTGTTGAAATATTTGACGGTTTTTTCCTGTTGTGCTATCATTCGCAGTTTTGAATCTTCCCGAACCTCTTCAAATAAATCACTATGAAATTTGAGGCCTTCGATAGATAAGGTGGGATTGAAGGCTTCGACCAGCGGGGAGATTAGGCTTACCTCGACTAGGAGGACAGCGTCGAAGCCATATGCCATGCAGAAGGGAGTCTCACATGTCGCACTGCGAGGGGTTGTCCTATAGGACCACAACACATTTGGAAGCTCGTCTACCCAGCAACGCGAAATTTCCTTGATGCGTTTTTTATTCCTTGAAGGATTGTTCTGTTGAACACTTCAACTAGGCCGTTATCCCGGGGGTAGGCAGCATAAGCTTTGACATGCTAAATTTTAAGTTCTTCCGATGCATTCTCAAACTTCGCTCCAATAAACTGAGTCACATTATCAGACACACGGATTTTAGGGATTTCGAATCAAAATACCACGTGTTCCATGAAGAATTCAATCATTTCTTTCTCTCTGATCTTTGCTAGAGGCTTTGCTTCTATCCATTTTGTTGCATAGTCAATGGAAACCATGACGTACTGGCATTGGTTCTTGGATTTTGGAAATGGCCCCACGATGTCAATTTCCCACTGAAAGATTAGACATGGGGGTGAGAACCGAGTTTTACCGTGTCGAGGGTTGATGGCTAACTTTAGGGTGCATTTGGCATTCCCTGCACTTTTTGGCGTATTCTTCATAATATTTGCGCATCGTGGATCAGAATAATCCTTATCGCATGATTTGGAATGCTAGGTTTTTATTTCCCGAGGTGCTCACCACATATTCCCGTATGGACCTCGATGATTGTGAGCGTGACTTCATCAGGGCTGATGCATCGGAGTAAAGGCTCTGTCAAAGCCCGCCAGAACAGGTCTGTCCCCTCTACACAGTAATTTCTTGCCCTAAACATGATTAATCGAGCCTCGGCTTTCGTTTTTGGCAGCTTTTTATTCATGATGTATTCTAGGAAGGGTTTTTGCCATTCCATGCCACTCTGAATCTCATTTATCGACTCTGCGTCAATCGAGGAGCATGGAAGCTCCTCGACGTATATTGGACATAGATTGTTGGGAAGTTCTGAAGAGGCAAGCTTTGACAAGGAGTCGGCCACTGATTCTCATTTCTGTCGACATTCGAAAACTTCGAGTAATAGAAGTTTTGCAGCATTTTTTGAGCTCGAGCTAGGTATAATGCCATTTTATCATTATGGGTCTTAAATTCACCATTCACTTGTTTAGCTACCAACTCAGAATTACCAAATATATCTATGATCTTTGCTTCGAGTATTATTGCAAGCTTTAAGTTGGCGATGAGCACCTCATATTCTGCCACATTATTTATACCTTGAAATTTGAGCTTAAGAGCCTGTTGAACCTTACAATCCTCAGGGCTGATTAATATTATACCTGCTCCACCCAAGTTAACCGTGGAAGAACCATCGATGAACAGTAGCCATGCCCTTGAATGATCTCCAACCGGTGTCGATTGTTTATTTGTGAACTAGTATTCCGCGACAGAGTTTAACAGTACTTGGGCTTTAATCGAAGTCCGCAGTTTATACTCGATGAAAAATTGACTGAGCTCAATAGTCTATGCAACGAGCCTACCGGTCATATCAAGTTTGTGCAAGATTCTCTTGAGCGGCTAATTTGTTAGGACATGAATCTCCCTTTCTTGGAAGTAATGGCGGAGTTTTCAACTTGCGATGATCAGTGCTTATATGAGCTTCTCCATCTGTGGATACCTAGTCTCGGCATCACGTAATGCGTAGATGATCTAGTATACTTGGGCTTCTTTATCGTCTTCCAGCCGCACGAGGACCGCTGTTACCATTTCATCGGCAGCCGAAAGATAGACTCTCAGGGGTTCACCTTGCTGAGGCCTCGTGAGAATAAGAGGATTAGTGAGAAATGACTTTAGTTCTGCGAAGCTATTTTGGCAGTCGTTGTTCCATTCAAACTTTGATGACTTTGATGCTTGCTTTATTATTCTTCGATGATTGGGGACTGAAGCGTCTCAAGGCAGCAATACTTCCCGTCAGTCGTTGTACATCCTTCACAGACTTCGGGTTTTCCATTCCCAGGATTGCCTTTGTTCGGGTCGGGTCGGCCTCTATTCCCTGCTGGGTGACCAAGATCCCAGGAATTTTTTAATCGTGAGGCCGAAGGAACACTTGGCCGGATTTAGGCGTATGTTGTGCGTTGTCACATTTTTAAAGGTTTCACTGATGTCTATCACATGGTCTGAAGCTTTTATCGACTTAGAGATCATATTATCAATATAACATATTTCTCCCAATCTGGGCTCCGAAAATAGTGTCCATGATTTGCTGGAACGTGGCATCGATGTTGATGAGACTAAAAGGAATGACTCGATACCCACCCAAAGACACCTCGATGCGTGATGAAAGCCAATTGTTCCCAATCTTGATTATCCATTTTTTTCTGATTGTACCACGAGAAGGCATCCACGAATGATAAGAGTTCATTTCTCGATGTGGCGTTGATGAGTTGATCGATGTTCGACAGAGGATATAAGTCTTTTGGACATGCCCTATTGACGTCAGAATAGTCGACGCACATTTGCCATTTGCTGTTACTTTCTTGACCAGAACGATATTGGAAATCCACGTAGGGAACTTGATAAGTGCGATGAAGCCTGCTGCGAGGAGCCTATCTAGCTCTTGATCGATGGCCGACTTTTTTTCTTTAGAGAATATACTACGTTTCTGCCTGATTGGCGTTATGTTCTTGCTAATATATAGCGAATATTGAGTTACAGCCTCGGGAATACCCGACATGTCTTTAGGATCCCAAGAAAAAATGTCTGTGAACTCACAAATGAGACTCGTTATTTCGAGTTTAAGATGATCTGTCAAATTTTTGCCTAGTCGAGTCGTCTTATAGGGGATTCCTTCAATGACCTCGATTTCCTCCGTTTCCTCGACTATAGAGCACGAGTTACTTACAGGGATGTTGATCATCTCTCTAGGGTCGATATCGAGGACTTGGTTGAATTCTATTTTATTGGATTGTTGGGCTCTTGGGGATACTGTTGTTAAGTAACATTGGCGAGCGGCGGCCTGATCTTCAATAACTTCTCCGACCCCAAATTCTATGAAAAACTTCATTTTCAAGTGAGTGATAGATGTGATAGCTCTTAAAGCAGTTATGGTTGTTCTTCCTAGGATTAGGTTGAAACTGAATGAGGCGCTCACCACATGGAATTTCACTACCTTCCAAATCTGACATAGAGGTGGCCCAAATAAAATAGGCATATCGATGGTACCTACCACATGGACCTCATTGCCAGTAAACCCGTACCGTGGAATGCAAGAGTTTTTAAGTTTGCGATCCCCAGTGTCCATGTGCGCAAAGGCGTGATAGTACAAAATATTTACCAAGCTTCCATTATCAACGGGCATCTTTTTGACGGTGTTGTTCCCACCCGAGTGGTTATTACAAGAGCATCTTGATGACCCTCGATGAGGCCTGGGTAATAGTCGTCATCAGAAAATGATATGACTAAAGAAGGGTTCATACGGGGGTGTTTCACTGGAGAGAGGTTGATATTGAGTACTTCGCGGGCATATGTCGAGTTATTAGACGCGCTACAGGCTGCCATGCCTCGAAGATCACATCGATGACTCTATCTTCATCACGTCTCAGGTCATGGTGATACGTGCCTTCTTGCTCGACATAATGGACTAACTGTCCTCGATGAATTTTTCCTTCAATGAGGTTAGTCAAATGAAAGCATTGTTCGACCGTATGACCGGTATTCTCATGGTACTCACTGTAACACCCCCAAATTCGGGGTCGGGGATTCGGGTTGTCACGAGTTCCATTTCCCTTAATAATATTTAACATTAACAATCAACCAACTGCTGCGTACTGTGACCCCATAATATACACACACACACACCACAAGTTATAGTCTCAGAGATGAAAACCAAAAATAACACAAGTCATTTTATTCCACAATTATAAACCGTTTCACCTCAAAAGGGTTTTTGAATAATTTACATATTCTTTGCCATTATTACAATTCATAATATACATAAGTCTGGTTCATCAATAGTTGAAAGTCTAGCCTATTGGTAGTTCCTACCTCAGCTACGGCGGCATCAACGCCTACAGGAAACTGCGGAACGTTTCCTATCCGCTCGCGAATTGGGACCTTGATCCAGTTCATCTTGTCTATCTGTTGTTGTGTGATGAAAGAAGAAAGTAAGGGTGAGCAACAAGCCCACCAAAATAATATGTATAATAATTAACAATATATGAGCATTCTCATAGTACTCATGAAAGTCTTGGTCAAAAGAAATGAACCAAGTTTGATATCTTAATGCGACGAAGTCACAAAATATTCAGTATATATACATATATACTTTTCAAAATCTTTGAAATCCTCTGCCATGTATAATATACCCAGAGTTCCAGTTTATAACTGTATAAAATATCGTTGCAAGGTGATCTCATAAATCTAACCTTGTCTCAACGTTTTTCTGAAAATCTTTGTCATTTATAAGATAATCATTAACTGGATATAAGTTGAAAAGATGAAGTTACAAGATACTCCAATATACTTATATCTTTTCTGAATACTACTTGAACCACCACCGTTCAAGGTATAAACAGTTTCGAAAGTTCATCACATAGATAAGACTACAAGATAAGACTTGAATAGATTCAATCCTTGAAATGTTGTTTAAAAGAAATGAAGTTACGAGATACTTCATTTGAGGGAAACATCATTATAACCGTTTGACCCTGTCAATGCCTCAGCAATCACCCATCCGTAGCCTTTTAATCGAATGCTCCGGGTAGTGTTGCAGAAATATCCAAACTGGATGATGAACTCATTACGGGAGTTTGCCGCGCCAGGAAGACCACTTACGATGATCAGTCGCAGTAGTGCAACCCCACCATTTTCTACATGTAGAGGAGAACCTGTCGGATTTACTTGTCAACCGAACACTGGACTCTTAAGGAATGGACCGTCTTAGCGGAACTTCCAGGCCATTTGGGCCAATATAATAAGGCTGGGCCGGCGCCACTCGACCACTTACGCCACTCCTAGTTCAGATGAAATCCATGACTCTGAAACGTAAAGCTTGTCCCCCCTTTCCCCAAGTAGAAACTTGTTGATACGGCTCCACCAAGAAGTCGTATCTAGTTGGAAAGGAAAACTCACCGATATTTCCCAGGCGGTGCCTGTTAATGGATTAACTTGTTCTAAGAATTTTACTTCCCGGGTGTTGGGTAAGTAATCAAAAACTCTTTTATCAAAACAGCAACCTTGTTGCGAATATAAAACACACCATAGAGCCGGATCCCTCAGGTTTTGAGCGAGTATTTAAATCCCCTTCGAAAGGAGGATCTTAAATATAAAAATAAGTTTTGGGATCCGCCCTAACTTTTAAAATCATTTTGAAGACTCGAAAACATTTTAAAGAATGTTTAGAGTAACGCTGATTTATTAAAATAAATCAGTCACAATATGTTAGAAAGTATCTGAATATTATTATTTAAATAATATTCCCATAAGGATGATCCTTATAAAAATAATCGAGGTAGGAGTTTTAAAACTCATACTTGAAATGAAAAATAAATAACGAAAGATATACTTATACGAAAGTATGATCTTTATTTGAATAATCGAAAATAAGTTTGATTATCGAAACATTATTCTTTAATAAAATAAAGAATATTATGTAATAATAAGCGGAGTCATAAGTCCTCAAATGAATATTCAAAATAATATTCATTAAATAAAATAAACGGAGTCTTAAGTCCTCGAATGAATATTCAAAATAATATTCATTAATTAAACTAAACGGAGTCATAAGTCCTCGAATGAATATTCAAAATAATATTCATTAAATAAAATAAAGTTATCGAATAAACCTTATTCGATTAATAGTTTTGAATCAACAATTAGATATCAAGATTACAAAATAGACATGCATATATAACATATCAGCATGCTCCAATATATCGCAAGATTTGCTAATAACAATCATGCACTTATCACAAGATAATGCATATACATATATACATCACAACAACAGTATAACGGGTAGAAAACTTGCCTGAGTGTTCCCGGATAGACTTAAGCTTAGAGTGGGTCCGATAACCTATGAATAACAACATAAGTCGGAATTAAACCCCGGTCGCTTAAGAAACTAGGCTTTAACCAATTAGACTCTAACGTTCGCTTATGGTCACTTAATGATTCACTTAAGTCGCTCGAGTACCCTCGGCTCCACCATTTTTAATAAATTAACCATTAAGAATTTTAAGGCGATTCTTCCGCGAATACCCTACCAACTGCCTAATCCACTTTACATAAATGTTTCAGACTCCAATTAGTCATTTAAGGGCCTTAACCAAGGTTTCAAAGTAAGGCGAGGGGTAATGGTTCGGTCGCGAAACACCGTTACTTAAAACGGTCGTTTCTCCTAAACCGTACATCGGATTCAAGCGTACCACACATCAAAACGAAGCTCGTAACATGAAATATCTATTCATGGCAATGGTCAAAACCTAAAGTGAGTTCACGGGTCCTGATGTTAAGAACAAAAGCAGTCTAAGGTAAATCGGGCATTACGACGGCTATGTTTACGCGATTACCAAATTTGTACAAGTCCAAATCAATCCACAATCAACCCACAATCATTGTTACAACCAAACTTCATCCATATACTACTACAACAGTCCCAACAACTCAAGATTTCCAATTTATACTACTTCCCAATCATGAACTAAGAGCTTACTTAAGTTCATTAACTAATAACCAAGATTTACCATTCCAAAAACATTACAAAACCAACCAATCTCTAAATTTTCAATAACCATGCTTCTCATGAACTATACTACTCATAACAAGCTCTAAACATGAGTACACACCCATTACACTAACCCATCATCTAAACATTATGGAATCCAAACCAACAAAACTTAAGATTAAGGGTTTGAGAAGTTATACCTTCCTTGGAGTGTGGAGAATCACTTAGGAAGCCTTAAGTAACCCCTAACTATCTCTACTAAGCTTGGATCTTGAAGAAAACATAAGAAAACACAAAGTTAGTTTCTTGAAAACACTATTCACCAAGAACTTTGATGAATTGATTAGCTTAGTAAACCTTGGAATCTTGACTTCAAACTCATAACATAACTAAGTCATGAATTATGGAAGCTAAGGAAACAAACCTCTTAATTTTTGAAGGTGTGTAGCTTGAATTTTGAAAATTTCTCCTTTGTTTTTCATGGAAAAGCCGGGAGCAAAGAATGAGGGGGGAGAAGATGATGTTTGCTTGGTTGCTTTCCCTTTTTGTTTTGTTAATTACCTTTTACCATGGTAAAAAATGAATGGCTTAAAATCAACCAACAATTCCTTCCCTATTTGGTCATGCTTATGTCATCCTTCTATGTCATCTTGTTACACTTGTCTTCTTCTTGTTGGTTTGATGACATCATCATCACTAACCTCTTTGATTAACTCCTAATTACTTGGCTAATGATCGCTGATCTGTTATACGGTTCGCTTAACTTTCGTTTTCGTTTATCGTTTGAGGGATCATACCCGGGATCTTATTACTTGGGTTCCCTTAACCTTTCTCAATACATTATATTCCTTTTATGATCCTCTCTTATAATTCTTGAATTTAAATCCTTTTTATCCTGTTACCTTATACTCAATGCTTTCGGTATCTGGTGGATTTTCGGGAAAAATCAAAGTGTTCGAACTTGGATTCTGACGATCTTTACATACACTTATATACCATATAGAGTACTAATAAGATCTCAGAATACCAATAGAAGAACCCCTACATAGGGTGGCATGAAAAGTTTTCTTATTCAGCATAATCAGCAAAATCACTATTCATAAGGGTGACAAAAAGTCCAAATTTTTTTGGGTTATTACAGTCTCCTCTCCTTAAAAGGATTCCGCCCCAGAATCAGATAGAAAATGAATAGGGATACTCTCTTAGCATTGCACTTTCTAACTCTCAAGTAAATTTTCCCACATTTTGGTTCTACCATCAAACTCTGACTAGTTTGATAACCCTTATCCTAAGCACTTGTTCCTTTTCAATCTATAATCCTTCCTGGTTGCTCCATACTGGTTACGTCTGGTTGCATGTCTATGCGCTCATATGCCCCTATTTGTCTGGCATCCGAATTACACTTCCTTAACAGGTGATGTATCTCACGCTGTCGCTCTAACTTAACTTGTAGAAGGCGAGTCTCCTTTTCCAAGAGTCTGAGCTCTTCGTTGGAGTACACTGGATCCTCAAGTTCTTCCGCTTCCTGCCACTTTATGCGCTCAACTTTCTTCATGTGTAGATGCATGTCGTTGAAGAGCACTTGCCTGCCCTTTGATGTTTGAATTCGCCGGCGCTGATCTGATTTGTACTTGAGCTTTCTTGCTGGCGGTTCTGTGATAACAGGATCAAGCGGTTGGTCGTGAGTAGCTCCCTCTGGTGGAGGGAACAAACATCTCGGCTGTAACGTCGGCTGCTTCGACGGTCCTTGATCGTCCTAGCACTTTGGAACGGTGGGGATCTCCACCTTGACCTCTGTTGGTAGCACCGGTCGGATCGATCTCCTCCACAATTATGGCTTCGTTTGAATTTCAGGAATAAATCTTCTTTTAGCACCAAATGATGTACCCGAATATTTATCAAAAATACGAGCATAATGTTTAAGGAAGTTTTTTTTTTATTTCATTGTCTAATCAATCTCTACAAATAAGCCTTGACTTTTTTTTACGGGAGAGCCTAATGAACTATTTTTAGTATAATTGGGCCTTGAATACTATCCACTTATTACGATTAAGTTATTTGAGTTTTTATCTTGAGTCGTGGTCGGAGAGAGGTATAGATATCCTGATTGTATATACGTCGGGTCGGTAATGCGTATAGCTAACCGGTATGTCTCCCGCGTATTCAAAGTTTTAAATGCACAATCCATCCCCATGCCCCCAACAGAAATAAATGTCCCCAAATCCTCAACAATAAAAACGCCTACTCTACTCTTAACAATACACACATCAGCTAGGGTTTCTACAAATCACAAAATCAAATCACAAATCCATCCAAAATGTTTAGCTCGTGGCCTGATTTCTTCGCTTTTTTCTACCGATCAACAATGGGCTGTTTGCTCGGTTGTTTCGGAGTCAGAGACGTCTCTTCTCGTCCCTCTTCCCCTCTCGTTCCGCAATCAAACACGGTACAATTCCCTTTCTCATTCCGTTTTTGATTATTGCTTTAATTTAGTAACAAGGAAGAAAGTGTTTGATTTATTTTTGCGTTGATGAATTTTTTGTTTCTTGATGTTGAGATTGTTTTTATTGTATTAGGAACCTGTTTTCTCGAGAAATCGCAAACGTCTCAGTTCTCTTCCTCTTCCTCAAGGTAATGTATCTAATTGTACATACTTTATTTGATTAAATTGGGGATCGTGTGCCTTGAGAATAACTTTGGGACTTGATCGGTGATTGATGATGATTTACGTTTTACGGTTTAGCTTTCTTGACTATATTCGATAAATTTCCATTTACTATATGTTTATGTTTATGTTTATGTTTGTATGCTTGTTATAATAGTCTGTAAAACTACGGACAATTGATCTGTACATTTGGTGTAATACTTGTAGAGTATTTATGGTTTAATCTTGTGCATTTGTAGAGTTTGTAGGCTATAATACTTGTCATGGGATATTGGTAGATGACTTTTGATTTTTGTATATGTGTGTGTTGTTAATATTGTGTTAAATGCCTTCTTTTTTCTTGTAGAAGGAAGCCATGATTCACCTGGCAGTGACAAGCAGTCAGATCTTTTGGATTGTCCAGAACGGGATCTTGATTTTGAAGGACTAAGAGACGAGGTTTGCTTCGTACATAAACCCTAATGTCTTTTGTCTAAAACTTGAGTTGAGTTTGGTTGGAGAGATGGAATGTACAAGGAATGAAATCAAAATTTGGTAAAAAAATTGCGTGAACAAAAATGAGGGAGTACAAATTTTTAATCATCAATTTTATTAAGAAAAACAAGTAAGATTGAGAATGAGAATGGAGCATTCTTTATCAATTTGATGGTTTTGAGCTCTAATTTAGATTGTTAAGACTGGAATGGGGGAAAAGGATGAAAGTTATAAACACCTGCTGAAAGAAAAGTACGAATTTTATTCTGTTCCACACACTTCGTTCATTCCAACTAAACACAAGACCGAGCTTCAATATGCGCACATGCAAAATGATACATCCACCCAATTTAACAGAACTCTACTATGTTTTCTTGATTTTTGATCTTAATCCTACGGTAATCTGATTTATTATTGGGGTATGAGTTGAATCACCTCATTATAATATAGTATATTGTTTTTTGACTATCAGAGAATTTGTTCTGGTCTATTTGTTTTATTTGGGAATATTATCTGGATATAATCACTTAATTATACAACTTCTTGTATTTTGAGATGATTTTGACAGAAAGTATTAAACTGTAAGTATTTAAGCTTCTACCCTTTCTTATTGTTTCTGTTGTTACATCCCTATGTGTTAGTGAAAAATTACAGGGGTACATTTGCTTTTTCTATACCAAGCCCTAAACAGCAGAGATATTGAATTGAATTCAATCACTGCAAACATGCCTGGTTTTTCATTAGCTGATCGTCAGTTCTGTTCATTGTTGCAAAACTTTACTTCATGCATCCATAAGTGTAGGCATATGTTCTACTTCTGGCCAGAAAGATAAGTATATAATAAAGCATTCACTTGTCAGCTTGCAGAAGTAAGAGGAGCCGGAGAACTGTCATATGTCGCTTGAGTTTTTCTGCAGCTACTCACTCATTTTACTGGTTTATGTTTTTATGCAGGCCAAGTTTCTAAAATCTTGTGGTACTTTACCGGAGACCCCTTCTGAAATTCGTAAAGCATCAATTAAATTTAATGGTCCGTCTCCTACTAGAGATTCAGAATACCCAGAATTTCATTCCTGGCTTCCCAACACTTCAGTTCAGAAGCTCAATATCGAGATGGAACCTGATCAGGCTCCTATTCCTGAAAAACAATGTGAAAATTGGTTGAGCAGCTCTGGTTCTTCAGCTCATGAACCTAACAGGTGATACTTGCAATTGTTTTACCTGAAAGACTTCTAATGTTAATCCTACTGTTTATCATCATATGTTGTAGCATAATATTATTTGAACTTGTTGTAGAAAATACATGTTTTCGGCATCTATCAAGTAAATTGTACTAATGCAGATATAAGTAAACATTGTAGTTATCTGTAGAATTCAAGGACTTTATTGTTGACATTTTTATGGTCCCCCTATGTTTCTGTAGTTGTTTAGAAGTTGGACCAGTGATCTCTATCAGTACTAAGGAGAGTGATGCTGGTAAATTTGGCTTGGGTGCACATAATTATGCTAGTCAGACTGCTAGTGTGCAAAGCAGGAACAAGTCTGTTCGTTTTACTTGCCCTTCTGATACGTCTTTATCTTCATCGAAAAGCCCCTCATCTGACGCTTATAGTCAAAGCTCGGAGCATTCTGAATCGTGGAGTGATGAAAGGGCATCAAAGCTGTCACCTTACCCAACTCCCCTTCAACTAACTGACGATATGCAAACACCTGGAACTGTTTTCCCATCTTATATAGAAAACATGGTAGTTGGAAAAAACCCCAGGATTAGGACTCAATATGTACAGTCTCTTGCAAATCCAACTGAAAATTTTCCCCATCTACGGGTGTGGATGGAGGAGTCCAGTCCTGATCAAGAGTCTGGTCACCTGATAGAATCGTTCGAGCAGGCTGATGATGGAACCCCTTATTCAAAAGTGAGGGTGTTTATCAACTCAGCTGAGGAAGAGAAGGAAGAAGAAAGCTTTCCGCCTTGTATGAAACCACTGCCCCCCAATCAATTTGTCAATGATCAGCGGGTTGTAACATTTGCTAGTGATAATACCTATTTTGGAAACACTCCTGGGGACCAACCAGTCCTTGGAACAGTTGCAATTCACTGGAATGAGGATGAATCCTCTCCTATCTCGCCAAAGCGGTGGGATGCGAACGGGATCCCCAATTCAACTACCAAATACAAAGAGGTATCTCTTTTTACCTCCTCTTTATCGTTTGTCCATAATAGCTGAAGCAAAAAAAAGTGATGATGTTAGTTGTGTATCCTGGTTTTAGGATCAGAAAGTGAGTTGGCACGCAACACCTTTTGAAGAAAGATTGAAGAAGGCATTGTCCCAGAAGCATATTATCTCTGAAAGGTATTTCATTTTTATTATATCCTTGCTGCCTTTCCTGGGACCTGGTACAATAGTATTATGCTAATCCATGCTAAACAAATCTTCAGATTGTCAGAAACAAACAGATTAAATTATTTCTTAATAAGGATAGAAGACACTATTATTTTATAGATGATTCGCAATGTGAAATTCTTGCACACCTATCTATGCCCTGTGAAATCCTTGCATGCCTATCTAAGCTAAATGCACAAATTTTTATATCATCGTAGTGGTACACAAGTGGTGGTATGAAACCTGCGATTTCATTTAGTAATTGTGTTCAACCTACTATAAAGAACTAAATATTTAATTATCTTTCTTTCTAAGAATTGTACCCTGTTATCTGACAAAGTTATATTTTCATCTTTTAGGAGAAATCTTGATGGCACACCAGCCCTAGATTTTAATGGGAACAAGGAACTTGATGCTGCTGTATCTTACAGGGAATCTTCAATACCTGTATGATCTTATAATTACATAATTGCAGATTATTGGATTGTTATACAAAGATGTTCGTTGGATAATTGAAAAGCTAAGCTATGCCAATATTTTCTCTAAAGGATTTCTAGTGGGGGTAATGTTTGTATTGGCAGGATCAGGAGTCACCTATAGAGTAAATAACCAAGTTTTACTTGCTCACTTGTTTTTCAGCATCCTTATGATGAATTTTATCTTCCGTGCATCTTTGATACATAACTTTATGTTAAACATGTACGTATTAATCAGTGACAACTTAGCAATTAACGTTTTCATATCGCTTTTTCCATTCTCATGAAAAGGTTTCCTGCTGAACCCTTCTCTTTCGGGGTTACCCTTAATTTTCACTACCAATATAAGTTTGATGTCATCACCAAACATTTGTCCTCCGAGTCTATACATATCACACGAAATGGTATTACATATCACACTAAATGGTACCGCCTCTGTCTAAACCATTTCTATACAAATGGTTTACGTATGGAGGATAAGAAATTGATTAAAATAATATTAGTTTTAGTAAAGTAGTGGGATGAGGGAGAAAAAGAAATTGTAATTTAGTAAGAAGAAGTATAAAGTTGGGTAGAGTGGTAGGTTAATATTTAATAAATAAAATAAGTGTTACGAGAGAAAATAAGGGATGTGATTGATTTTTATATTATTAAATGAGACGGGGTATGATTTTTAGGGTATGATTTGGGTGCTGCATGTTATGGTCATATATATGTACATAGTAAAAGAGATACACTTACGATAGCTTCATACTGTATTAGTGAAGTCATGTAAATAATCATGGTTAGAATTTCCATACAATAAAACCTGAGTTGTTTTTTTTTAGAAAAAAGCATTATTCAGGAACGTTACGGTATGTTTTAAAAAAATCCCCAAAACGTACTATAAATATGTCTTTTCCTAAAAGTTCAAAGGAATATAGTATATATATATATACAGTGTATTTGTTTCTTGGGAGTTTTACTAAATTTATTTTAATAAGTGTATATATATATCTTATTTTTCGAAATTTTATTAATACTTTTTTATTATATTAAATCAAATATGATTTGTTATGTAACTATATCAAAACAAATATATTAAATTACAGAAAAATGTAAAACTATAAAATGAAAAACACGTTGAACAAAATTTAGCTAAATATATTTCTTTTCTCAATTTTATATATAATATTTATTTTTGTAATCTTACAACTTCTATTTATGATTTTCTACTACCATATCATTCACGTCCGTGGGGCTTGGACTCTTTGTCATTATATTAATTGACTCATAAAATTATTTAACATCTTAGCCTTATTACACATTATCAATTGATTATATATTTACTTGAACAGCTAACTATCACTACTTGTTAAAGCATTTATCACATTCGAGTAAAATGATTGGTAAAAATAAACTCATCCGTTTTAAGAGGTTGCGACTAGTATAATACTTTTTCCATTCTAATAGATTGTGGCAAAAATAATATTTTTTCGTTCCTTGTTTATATTGCTTATATTGCTGGGCATGAAATTTAATAAAAATAATAAAAGATGAATAAAAATAGGTAGGTGTGAATCAATAGGACCCATTATTTGTGAGACTGCGAGCTGTATGAACATATACGTGATAATTTAATTGATAATTTAATATGAGAACAACACTTGAACATGACAGATTAATAATACTACGTCTACACAAGTAATCAGAAGAAATGAAGACAAGACAAATACAAAGAATCAGAAGATTAAAAAAAGGCTCGAAGTCTATTTACAGGTCACTGAGAGAAGCTCATTAATATGTTCATGCCTCAGTGAAAAATAAAGGTTAAAGACTTTCGGAATTTCAGAAATGATGAAGATTCAGTGTATAAGTGCTACTAGAAGATTTTAGTGTACTGACATTGATTGAAGATAGACAGTGTATGAAGAATAGGAATATGAAAAATTGAAGACAAGGTATAGACAGAGGTTAAAGAAGACAACTGCAATCTTGAAATTATACTCACTGACAGTAGTTCATTTATAAGTTCAAGCGTCGATGAAAAATAGTGAATGAAGTATTCAAGATTGTAGTAGCAATGAAGACGTTGTCTAAAGTACCAGAAAGGATTCCAGTGAAAGTACATTTGTTTATTAACAGTCAGTGTTCGAAGTAATAAAGTTGTTGCAAGTTTAACAATATAATCAAGGCTATAATACGAAGACCTGAATCGGGGTTAGTCGTCTGTGATCCGGAACAGTTGCAATAGGCGTCAACAGCTCGTTAAAGGAATCTGGATATTATTTTTAGAAGAATTGTTAAGTTGAGGAACATACTTGGATTGAACGTTTATCTGTTAAAATACGAGAAGAGGTGCGCGGGCTATACATCTAAACTGCTCGAGTGACTGGCGAAACTCAAAGTTTAATTGTTAAATTAAATAAATTTATTTAATGGACTTTAATATAATTTATTTAATAAATTTAAAATAATTTATTTTATAAACTTTAAATTAATTTAGTTACAATTTAAACTTAAATAAAAAAAACAAAAAAAAAACAAAAAAAAAAAGAAAGGATAAAAAGAAAATATAAAAAAATAGAAAAAAATAGAAAATGGAAAAACAAAAAGAAAAAAAAAAGAAAAAGAAAAGGAAAAAGAATATGAAAAAAATAAATCAAAAAAACCTGGCCACCAAATGTGGTCGCAGGTTAAGAAAACAAAAGAAACAAGTTAGTTTACTTTTAATTAGTCGCACTAGTACTTGTTTTGTTTAACTAGTCACAGGGTAAAAATAAACTAGTCGTCAGTTACTTGTGTTTTAGTGAGTCGCAGGTTATAAAAGAATATTCCCTGACCTCAGCTCTCTCCTCACCCATACATTATTGATACTAGTTATCTTGTCTGTGCTACGCACACAGAGTTTAGTCATATATGATCTTTTTTAAAATTTTAAAAATATATATTCATGAAGTTACGATAATGTGTACCAACATTTTTATACCAAATATCATCATGTGTGAACACTAACAACGAATTATTCGATAACGTCTCTTCCCTTTTTCTGTCTTTGATAAATAAATGATATAATATTGTAGTCAAATACTATGAAGAGTTCTATATTTTGTATATAGTTTAAGCACATTTATAGTTTAAATATTAACCACATAACGGAAAGGATAATAATCAAATTACAGGATAAACTACCCGCCATTAAAAATTATTGGTCCATTAATTTAAAAAAATTTTAAAAAAAATAAAGAACATCTAAAAGTTTCTAACATGATTTTTGATAAACATTCTTTAACACATCTCCTCAGAATGATGAGATAATCAACATATTCTTTAAAGACACATCACAACATTCAAGTAACATGACTGTTGAAATCAGAAAAACTAAATAAAATTGATAAATACCATTCGGTTATTCTAAATTGTGGTAACTGTTTAAGTGATTAGAAAAGAATTGTCCCAAAATTACTGGACATACTCACACGTATATATACCTTTGGGTGTTTTTTACATTTAGATGTATACTACATATTATAAAATGACTTCACGAAGCGAAAAGAGGAAGAGATGGTCAGGCATAAAGAATGTAGCGGAGCAAGAGTTGCAAAATTTGGCTATAACGTGCACAGACTTTAATAATGACATGGAAGAAGCAAAGATTTTCTACTCAGAGATGTATGCTACAATGAAAAACAGGAAATCTGAATTGTTTGCTCATTCCGTTGGCCTTGAGGAAAAATTTAAATAATATTTAAATGTGTATCTGATTTTATGATTTATATTGTTTTATATTACAAATTGAATGACATCAGTTTCAATGTTTCACAGCGAAATAGAAAACACTCTGAAGAATGGATCAAGAAAAAAATGTGGATTGTCATCACAAAGTAGTACTGAAATTTCACATTCTTATACAGGGAATTCACTCAGATTCCTAGGTGATACGTCCACATCTCTACGTGGTCATGAGAAAAACTTCAAATAGAACACGGAAGAAATGATAAGTGCATTTCAAAAGTTTGGAGATGGGTGGAAAGAACATCTTAATAATTTGAATGCTTGTGCTGATATATTGATTGAAGAAAGTGGAAAACTTCGCATATTATTAGATGATTTATACTCGAAATATATAACTTATGTTCCAGTCGATATGCTGTGATAATGTATTGTAATTGTTCAAGTTGGAGGACAATAATAAACGCTTTTATGCAAAAAATATAAATAGGAATGATTGTTTATGTTGGATTACTATCATGTTATGTTTATTGTAAATGATTAAAAAGATATATATACATTGAACAACAATTTATGCAGTTTATTCTATTTACAAACATGTTTTCCTTACATGATGTACATATATCACATTCACATAAATTGAAAGATTTTTATACTTGCACAACCTGACCATCGTTTGCTGGTTCGGGATCAGTAATTTGAAAGTCTTGAAATCTTGCTTGCTCTAGCCCAATACCTAAATCCATGTTTAGGAAATTCTGTATATCTGCAACAGGCCTATCAAATGTTCGAAGGTCATGCGAATCCTGCCAAGTGTTGCCAAATGACGTGCAACTGCATTCCTATGAGGATGAACCAAATTAAGTTTATAACATATATTCTTATTATTAAGTCTTGAATAAGTCTGAAAGTATGTCTAGTATGTGGTGTAATTCCTTCTTCTTTGTAATATTTGCATTCACGATATGCTTGTATATTGTCGGTTTCAATGATAACCTGTTCGTAAGAATCCTGGAATGCACGACGCATGCCTAATAGAATAGCTCATAATGCACTATTCAAATTTGTAAGTCCTGAAATTGTGCCATAAGTCAGTCTGAGAAGATGACCTCCTGCGTCTCTTAGAACAACACCAATACCGTTTCTATTATCGCTTTCGGGAACATTCTGAATAAACTCACTATGCACATTGATCTTCACCCAATCATTATAAGGAAATTGCCATACACGCTCAACATGTTCCATTCTCCTTAAATGTATAACACAACAGTTATCATTTTATGGGTATAACTTGATTATATGAGATATTATAAAATGATTCATGCTAATATATAAAGAAAAGAATTCAAGAGATGTGTCTGCTCCAAATAGTTGTAGAGTTTTAAATAACTAAAAAAATAAATAGAAGCGTTGAGAAGATGTGTCTATTCCAAATAGTTGTGGAATTTTAAATAACTAAAACTATTGGAATAGTTTAGACTGCAATATTGTTTAAAAATGTGTCCAAAAGAGAATTAATATGTGGAAAAAATTACATAACTAATTTTTAATTTTTCACACATGATTTAAGCAATTGATAAATATAATATTACATTGGACACACAATTTTAAAATGTATGGTTCATAGGCTATGTTATCGAAGATAAATTATATATTATAAAGGATTATATTATGTAAAATTAAACTACATATGATGAAAACTAAGGTAAGATTTAAATACATATACAACTATATTTAAACTTTTATATTAAAAGTTTAATAAAATAATATCTATAATTATTTAATAATAATAGTTTATGGATTAGTTGTCTTTATTAGAACTGATATAATATCTATTATAATAGTTTATGAATTAGTTATTGTGATTTAATTTCTTTATTAGAAATTAAATAAGTTTGTTTAGCACCAATTTATTAATTATTTAGAACAAACTTCATTTTGTTCAAAATTTCAAACCGGCAATGGTATATGTGCTTGAAAATTGTGATCACAATATATGTTAATTAATACAATTATATATAAATCTCAAAGTAATGAATTCCACCCAAATAATGTTAAGCTTTAAACCAAAATTACATTATAAGTGATCTGTGTCTCATAGTTTATATATGGCATTATGAAACATATTACACCCGCCCTCTAGTGCTGTTAGATTAGTCAGTGCACCAATAGTTTCAGTTGTAACCACGCCTTGCACTTCTAAGGACCTTTCTTATCAACAGCCTACTGCTTCAATTTTTCAAATTAGGAAAGTTCATTAGAATTAGTTAGTAAACCTCTTCATGAGTCAAATGCATTCACCTGCAAGACACCAAGTTTTAGGAAAACAAACAAACAGGCAAGCAATTGAAAAAATTTATTGAAATTTTTTTCAACAAAATGAAACTCTTAAATTCAGATCATCTAACCATGTGTTGGACAGAGTGTATAACATAGTTCTAAGTTCATGAAAAATAAATACACATCTGTATTTTTTTCACCTTTTACAACCTAAGTTAAGTGAGCTTCTTAAGTGAAAGCACCCTTTTAAATGAGTTTTCAGGATTACCTATATCAAGCACCTTCTTAAGTGATCTTTCAAAATCACCTATATCAAGCATTTTCGTAGATCGTATTCGTGGAGGCATAACCTCTGTGCTGTTGGAGTAGCTAGTGCAACTGAAAATTTAAGTTGTAATCATACATAATCTTGCAGTCCATAAGAACTTGCCTCAATAGCATCCTGCTTCAAATTTTCAGTTTAATACAGTTCCTCAAAGCAGTTAGTCTTCTTCCTAGTAAAAAAATTCACCCAAAAGATATAAGGATTTAGATGCATGACAAACAAACATGTAAGCAACAGAAATAATTTAATTTCAAAAAAATAAAACCAAATAAAACTCTAAAATCGGATTATCTGAACATGCCATTTAATAGAGTGTATAGCATAATTCTAAGTTCATGAGAAATATATACACATCTGCATTTCTCTTCGCCTTTTACAACCTAACTTAAAGTCTGGATCAGTCAAAAGCTTCAAGATTATACTTGATATGTTTCTTTGATTGTTTACGCTCCCATACTAACAAAAACTTCACAAACAAACTGAAGCTTTATGTCTGGAAAATAAGGTGAAAAAAAAGAAGAGTGATCAACTCTAGTGAAACAGTGAAAATAGTTTGATCAGCCATTTGAGAAACCTTTGGTGAAAGATGTAGTTAACTTGTTACTTTTTTGAGATTTAAAGAAAAGGAATGCGTAAAATCTTAATGGACACGTGCACTTGTTTTTGGACAAAAGGTTATGAACGTTTCATCTTCCTTTCGTGTGTAATATGGTTTTAAAAAAAATTATAAATATAATAATTTGTATGTACTTATTCCCAAAACCATATTTTACTTATTAATGATCATGTAAATCATATAAGAAACAAACTAAAGGTAATCATATAAGAAAATAAACTAAAGATAAAAGAAAGTAATTATATAAAAAAGTCATTAATGATGGATATATATATATATATATAAAGTTTTGTTTACCCCAAAAAGTGCTCCTCTTCAAGATATGAATTATTTTTATTTTTGGCATCTTTATTTTTTGTTCTAAATAGATTTTTATTTTGTTTAACTTTAACAAAGTGATTTTTTTAATAAACTGAAAAATAGATTAATAACAATTGAACAGTGCAACAGATACTTAAATATCCAACATTGATGTTACTTATAGTTCTATGTACTCTATATTTTTTTTTAAAGTGGTGGAATAAATGAAATTAGCATATGCATATTATTTACTTTTCTTTTAAAAAATATGTAATTGTTATGTAACTTTTATGTAAAATCAATGTTTTCTCCAAAAAATATTAAAATTTAATTTTATTGGTCCTTTTAAAAATGTGAAATTTGGTATAATTCAACTTTATTATTTTCATCGCATTTGGTATAATTTACTTAATTCCAATAAAACCAATATTATTAGTAATTTTGTTTACATGACATAGTAAATTTTATTTACCCAAAAAATGCTCCTCTTCAAGATATGATTTATTTTTCTCTTTTTTCTAGGTGTTATGGATAAAAAACTAAGGTTATTATTTGCTGTATTTATTACTAAGATTCGGGAGCTCAAGGCCTTTAATGGCTGCTCTCGTGTTTCGTAGCTCAACTATGCCTTTACGAGATGCCTACGTATCTCTGTGAATTAGAGAATCAAGCAAAAAAACGTAGTTCTGATTTGTGGGGTGAGGCCCCTTATATAGATATTGGGAGTCCTTGAATTGGACTTGGTATAGGAGACTTGGTGGGCAAGTCTCATAATTAGAATGGACTTTGGAGTCCTAGATAGTAGGAAACTGATTCCTTATCCTTTTAGGTGGCCTTGAGGCTAATCTATAAGGATTTATATCCTTATCGGGACTCTTCTCAATAGCTGATTTTTCCCTTATTAATTAATTACGAAATTAATTAATAATCAGGGCTTTTGGGCCTTCTTTATTCCATCAGGCCTGATCTGGTCCATCAGGTTTAACCTTTCTGGTCTGAGTATCATATATCTTTTTATTGGGCTAGCAGCCCACACCTTGCAGTATTTAATTATACTATAATAATTTATTTATCCCTATCATTTGCCCCCCAACTTTTGGGAAACATTTATTAGGTTTCGCAGAAGTTAAGTCTGCTTATTCCCTTATAGGGTTTCGTTTTCGCGTAAAGTGTGGAGCGACCTACACATTTACAATGAATTTTTATCTTAATTTCCAGGAATTTTTCCCTTATTTCCGGGATTTTTCCCTAATTTCCAGGATTTTTCCCTAATTTTCTGGGATTTTTCCTTAATTTATGGATTTTTCCCTAATTTTCTGGGATTTTTCCTTAATTTCTGGATTTTCCCCTAATTTTCTGGGATTTTTCCTTTAATTTCTGGATTTTTCCCTAATTTTCCGGGATTTATCCTTAATTTTCTGGATTTTCCCCTAATTTCTGGGATTTATCCCTATTTTTCTGGATTTCTCCCCAATTTCTGGGATTTATCCCTATTTTTCTGGCTTAAAATCGATCAGGATGTATACAAAATCGATCAGGATTCCTGACCGATTTCGATCAGGATCCTGATCGAATTAGCTCAGGAACTTACATTCTGGTCGACAGGATTCCTGATCGATTTCGATCAGGATTCTGATCGAATTGGCCTTCAAAGTGACACCCTAGTCGACTAATACATGGGCTTAATCGACCAGGATTCCTGATCGATTTCGATCAGGATTCTGATCAAATTAAGTGGCTTTCTACCATTCTGATCGAATAGAATATCGATCAGGACTCTCTTCTGTGTCGATCAGGACTCTGATCGATCTTAGGGGATTTCTTCCCTCCTGTTCGAATGAGATATCGATCAGGATCCTTTTATGCGTTGATCAGGACTCTGATCGAACTTAGGGGATTTCTTCCCTTTTGTTCGAATGAGATATCGATCAGGATCCTTTTTTGCGTCGATCAGGACTCTAATCGAACTTAGGGGATTTCTTCCCTTCTGTTCGAATGAGATATCGATCAGGACTCTCTTCTGCGTCGATCAGGACTCTGATCGAACCAGTTTAAAATTCTAGTCAATTTTCGACTCTTCATTTTCCATGGGAGCTTCTAGATTTTTCCTGATATTTCTAGTAGATGGGCTTTTAGGTTGGGCCTGGCTAAATGGGCCTAGAAACGCCTCGTATTCCGAGCTTTTCGCCTATATAAGTGTAGTGTGAAGTGAGAATCCTCACTTCACTTCTCATTTCTCATTTTCTCTCACAAATCTCTCTAGAGTTCTCCCTTTGAGAAAGCGATTTCCGGCGACCTCAGCCACCGCAGCTCCACCTTTCTCAGGTTTTTCTGGGTTTCAAGCCTTCAACCGAAGCATATCAATGGAGGATCGTGACTTGGCTCGTTTGCAGAAGATGAATGTCTCTAAGAGAGGTACAAACATTCAAATTCAATCTCCATATACTTCCCTACTTGATATGATTAACTCGAGAGGTGATGAATATCCCTCTCTATCTGAGTTAGATTCGTATAATCATGGTAACACCTTTCATGAGTTAGATGGTAGGATAGAGTCTAAGAACACCCTGTACAGACTTCCACCCCACCTTAGGATTACTCCAGCCACCCCTGGGGATAGGACTTGTAATTGGGAGGGGGATACTTTGTTTATCTATCGAGGAGCCCTGACCGCGGGTCTCAGGTTCCCATTTCATGAATTTATTCCTCGCTTACTTGCAGATGTACAAATTAACCCTTGTCAACTCCCTCCTAACGCTTGGAGGAACATTATCTGTTTTATGGTCCTTTGTCTTAGAAACAATTTTCCTCTTTCCGTAGCTGTCTTTAGGAAAGTTTTCCAATTCTATAATAGCGCCATGAGTCAACCAGGTTGGGTTTTAATTCGTCAACGGCCCAAAATCCCTCATATCTTTGATAGTAATTCCATAGTTGAGAACAACCCTAAATGGAGGGACGAGTTTGTGAGGCTGACCTGGGCTGGGGGTGATTGGGCCACACTCTTCCGTAGGCCCTTTTGCAAAGTGTCAGATGGGAGTCCAGGTAGTATCAGATTATTTGATGAGGAGGAGGTGGCCTACCAAGCCTTAATTTCGGATGATGGGAAAACAGACACCTGGACCCTTTTAGAGGAGTTTTCCTTGAAGAAAGTTGGTCTCTCTCAGGCCAGTGATAAGGGTAAATTTATAACTGGATAACCATTTTTCCTTCCCTTTAATTGTAACATTTTATCTCCTGCAATTTAATATTCTTTCTATCTTTCTTTTTCAGCTTGCGAGGCCATCAATAATGTCAACAGGCCCAAGGAAGGGGAGTCAGGCCGCCAGAAGAGGGCCAAGCTAAACAGGGACCCCAGGAGCAAACCTGACGGTCCTTCTTTTCTTAAGCCCCACGTCCCGATGGTCGAGCTGGGGGACGATGTGGATCCTCCACTTAAGGCACATTCCTTCAGGCCTAACTGGGGCTTCAGGAGGAGCGATACGGTGGTTGGATCCACCAAACATGCTAAGGATTGGTCATACCATTCCATCACTCCTCACGATTTCACTGATATTGTTACGGGGATTGATATCGAGACTATTGAGCTTCTGGGTTCTCAAGCCCAAGCTGCGGTAACTTTCTTTTTTCTCTTTTTCTTTGAATCCAAACTTTCTCGTATTTCAACGAACTTGTGCTAACTCATACATATTTCTTTGCAGAGTAATACCTACTTCCAGGCGGCCCTCCACCAGGCTAGGTCCTGGAAGGGTAACTCAGATGGGTTTGAGAAGGAGATGAAGAAATGGGAAGAGAGAGCCAAGGTCCTGGAAAAGAAGCTGGACACGAAGAAAGAGGAGCTGGCTAAGGCTCATTCCGAGCTGGTGAAACTTAGGAGCGATAAGGATAAGCTCATTGATGATTACATGGATTCTGAAAAGTTTAAGAATCTCATGGAGATTCATGATGAGGGTCTTTATTCCCTACAGTTTACTCAGGGATGGGATGCGGCCGTAAAGGCGGTTTCTGAGAAGTACCCGGGCTTAGTCGACCCTAAGGACTTTATAAGTCCCGAGCAGGCTGAGTCGGAGGACAGCATAGACGCCCTCTTCAACTTCCCTCAGCCAGATGATCGCATCTTGGATCCTAACACTGCTTCTCCTCCCACTTCTCCTGCGAAGGATGCTGAAGGCGCTGATAAGGAGCAAGAGAATGAAGGCTCCCGCATGGAGGAGTAGTTTTTCTATTCTATAATTTTATCCTTAACTTATGCCTGGACCTTTGTTTGTATTAAAACTTATTACCCTCCGGGGCTATTTTATATGCTACTTTCCTTATTTGCATTCTCTCCTTCATTTTTCCGATACTTTAATATTCAAACTTGGCTTAATGGGCCACACAAGTATTATCACAACTCAAACATCCATAGGTTGAAATAATTTCGAACTCTTCAATTTCAAGTCTGGTTTTCCAAAACCTTACATAATATGGGTTCGACCCTGATCTATAATAGCTAAATAAAAATCCAAAGCTTCAAGGTGCTTTTAAACCTACTTGTCATAATGACAAGTGAGAATCGTACTTCGACCATCTTACACATAGTAAACCTTCAGGTTTTGTGCGTGCCAGGTTCTCGGGACTTCAAAACCATCCATAGTCTCCAGCTAGTAGGTTCCTCTACCCTGAACGCTCTTGACTCTATACGGCCCTTCCCAATTTGGGGCAAGCTTTCCTTTCTGTCCGACACCAGAAGCCTCTATTTTTCTCAAGACTAGGTCACCTTGTTTGAAAAACCTCTCTTTAACCCTTAGGTTGTAGTAGAATGAAGCCTTTTTCTGATATTCTACTATCTTTGCCTGTGCTTTATCTCGCACTTCATCGATTAAATCCAGGGCTAACCTCTGCCCTTCCTCATTTTCTTCTGCATTGAAAGCTTGAATCCTTGGAGAGGAATGTGATATCTTTACTGGAACTACTGCTTCTGCCCCATATGCCAACATGAAGGGAGTTGTTCCTGTCGTGACTCTACAGGTAGTCCTGTAGGCCCATAATATTGGAAGTATTTCATCCACCCAATTATTTCTTGACTTCTCGATCCTTTTCTTTAGTCCATCCAGGATTATCTGATTTGCTACCTCTGCTTGCCCATTGGCTTGCGGGTGAGCCACAGAGGTGAATCGTAACTCAATTTCATTTTCTTCACAATACTTCTTAAATTCCTTATTGTTGAATTGTGTTCCATTGTCAGTGACGAGGATACGGGGAATTCCATATCGGCACATAATGTTTTCCCACAGGAATTGTGCAACCTGCTTAGTTGTGATTTTGGCCAAGGGTTTGGCTTCGATCCACTTGGTGAAATAATCAATGGCTACAATCAGAAACTTCCTTTGTGTCGTGGCCATAGGAAAAGGCCCTAGAATATCCATCCCCCTCATAGCAAAAGGAATAGGTGAGTTGATAGAGGTCAGCATCTCGGGGGGTTGTCTAACAACTGGTGTATGCTTCTGACAGCGATCACACTTCTTCACATATTCTTTGGCATCAGCCATCATTTCTGGCCAATAGAAGCCTAAACGGGTTATCTTATGAGCCAAGGCCCTGCCCCCCAAGTGTTGCCCATAAATTCCTTCATGTACTTCCTCAAGAGCCAAGCGTGCCTCGTCGGGCCTGAGACACCTCAAGTAAGGAACCACGAAAGATCTCTTATACAGAATTCCATCTATCAAGGAGTACCTTAGTGCTCGAATAGTTAGCTTCCGTGCCCCAGTTGCATCGCTTGGCAACCAGCCGGTCTGAATGTGAGCCTTGATGGGATCAATCCATGACGTCCCCAAGCCTATGGGAGCCACAAGCTTAACATCTATGCTTCGTGTCTTCAAAACACGGAAGTACACACTTCCTGAACTTTCTTCAATCTCAGATGAAGCAAACTTTGATAGCGCATCTGCTTTAGCATTTTCTTCCCTTGGAATGTGTTCAACATGGCATTCATTAAATTGGGTCATCACAGCCCTTACTAGGCGAACATACTTTGCCATCGTATCATCCCTTGCCTCAAATTCTCCCTTTACCTGGGATATGATCAGTTTTGAGTCTCCACGGACCTTTAAGTTTTTGACTCTAAGTGTCCCAGCTAGACCAAGGCCAGCAATCAGGGCTTCATACTCTGCCTCATTATTTGTGGTTGGGAAGTCTAGCTTCATAGCATACTCAATTAAGAATCCATCAGGGCTTTGCAAAACCAACCCTGCTCCACTAGAATTTGTTTTTGATGCTCCATCAAAATAGAGAACCCAATATTCTTTCTCCTTATCATCCTTCTCCCTGTCCCCATTGTCGACTCCCTTGTCTTGAGGTATGGTATATTCCTGCCCCCCGACTTCTTGGTTGGGTATGGTACATTCCACCACGAAGTCAGCTAGTGCCTGGGCTTTTATAGCCGTACGTGGCTTATACTTGAGATCGAACTCTCCCAACTCTATTGCCCACTTAATCAGTCTCCCACTTGCCTTGGGACTGTGAATGATATTTCACAGTGGCTGATTTGTTAGCACTTCAATCTGGTGAGCTTGAAAATAAGGACGCAGCTTTCTTGAAGCCATTACCAAGGCTAAAGCGAATTTTTCAATAGTTGAATAATTCAACTCAGCACCATGCAAGATTTTGCTGACATAGTATACGGGTTTCTGGACTTTCAGTTCTTCCTTAACCAACACCGCGCTCAAGGCGCTCTCTGAAACAGCCAAGTACAAGAATAAAACTTCACTCAGAACTGGCTTGGCCAACAACGGGGCCTGGCCCATATACTTCTTTAACTCTTCAAATGCCTTCTGATTTTCCTCACTCCATACAAAGTCTTTAATGTTCTTTAGTGACTTGAAGAATGACAAGCATTTGTCTCCTGACTTGGAGATGAATCGTCCTAGCGCAGCAACCCTTCCTGTGAGCTTCTGAACATCCTTGATAGTTTTTGGTGGTTCCATGTCCAGGATCGCCTTTATTTTATCGGGGTTAGCCTCAATTCCTCTTTTTGAGATCATCAATCCCAAGAATTTTCCAGATCCTGCTCCGAAATCACACTTCGTAGGATTCAACATCATCTTGTAGTACCTCAGGACCTCAAAACCTTCCCTTACATGGGTTATATGATCAGTCTTTACTAGACTCTTGACTAACATGTCATCAACATAGACTTCCATAGTCTTACCAATAAGATCCTTAAAAATTCTATTCACCAACCTTTGATAGGTGGCTCCTGCATTCTTGAGACCAAATGCCATAACAAGATAACAATAAACACCAAAGTCAGTGATAAATGATACCTTTGGAATGTCATCCTTATGCATTTTGATCTGGTTATATCCGCTAAATCCATCCATGAAACTCAGCATCTCATGTCCAGCAGTGGCATCAATCAAAGTATCAATTCTAGGCAGCGAAAAACAGTCTTTGGGGCATGCATCATTTAGATCAGTGAAGTCTATACACATCCTCCACTTTCCATTAGCCTTCTTCACCATTACAGGGTTTGCTAACCACTCCGGAAATTGAATCTCCTCAATGAAACCAGCCTCTAAGAGCTTTTCTACTTCCTGTTTTATAGCCTCTTGTCTTTCCGGGGCAAAAAAATTTTTCTTTTGTTTTACTGTCTTCTGGCTTGGATCCACGTTTAGCTTGTGAGTAATTAACTCCGGGTCTATGCCTGGCATATCAGCTGCTGACCATGCAAACACATCACTATTTTCTTGCAAAAATTTCACTAACTTCCCTCTAAGGGGCTCCTCTAATGTGGCTCCAATGAAAGTCATCCTCTCAGGATTCTCGGGGTCTAAAGGAACCGAAACCAATTCTTCTGCTGGCTTTCCTCTATTCTCATCATTTTCTCGAACATCCATATCTTCAATAGGAAGAACCTGCCCCCCGACTCCATCTGCCCTCAAAGAGGCAACATAACAGCTTCTAGCCATTTTTTGATCTCCTCTCTCTTCTCCAATCCCGTTTCGGGTGGGAAACTTCATGACTGAATGGTAGGAAGAGGGGACTGCCTTGAAGGCGTGTATCCCTGTTCTCCCCATGATAGCATTATAAGTTGAACTAGCCTTTACCACTACGAAATCCAGCATCTGCGTTGCTTGCCTTGGTTCCGTACCTATGGTGGTCGGCAATTTGATTATCCCTTCCATACGATATTCTACTCCAGCAAATCCATATATCGGCATGTCGGTTGGTGTTAACTGGGAGTCGTTATACCCCATTCTTAGAAAGGTGTCGTGGAGCAAGATATCCACAGAAGCACCATTATCCACAAGGACCCTCTTAACCGGGCTATTTCCTATTATCGGAGTTATGACCAGCGGGTCGTCATGGGGAAACTTCACACCCTCTAGGTCGGAATCATCAAAAGCCAATGCTACTTCTGTCCTGGCCCTCTTCGGGGCTTCTCCAACAATATGTATAACCTCCCTAGTATATGCCTTTCTGGAATTTTTGGACAATCCAGCAGCAGTTGGACCTCCAAAGATCGTGTTTATCACAGGCCCTCGAGGGCGTCGCGGTCCTCCAAAAATTGCATTTATAACCGGCCCTCTAGGTTGGGGATTCCGCCCCTGATCGTCTTGGTCCCTCCTACGATCTTCAAAGTTCTTCCTTCCATTATTATTTCTGTCCCCTCCATCTCCAGTATACTTGTTCAATCTTCCTTTTCGAATCAAAAACTCAATTTCATCTTTCAATTGCCTACACTCATCGGTGTCATGGCCAACATCTTTGTGAAACCTGCAATACTTGCCCTTATCTAGCTTGGCGGGATCAGCCTTCAAGGGCTTAGGCCAGCGAATATCTCTGCCTTTCTCAATCTCCATCAAAATCTGACTTCTAGGAGCATTCAGCTTAGCGTATTCAGTGAACTTTTGCCCAGGTCCTCCCCTCTTGGGGGTTGAATCAGGGTTTTGTTCGGTCCTAGGATATTTGTCTTTTGCAATATATTCTAAATCAGTTTTCCGCTTCTTGCCTCCAGTGGGCTCATTACTTACTACGGTCTTCCTCATACTTTCTTCAACCTTGATATACTTCCCTGCCCTCTCTTGGAGCTGCAACATGCTTTCAGGGGGACGTTTGGCCAAGGACATCTTAAAAAACTCGTCCCTAGTTCCTTGTTGCAGTTCTATCATGGCTACCTTATCATCAAGGTCCGGGACTTTTAAAGCCTCCTTTGTGAAACGATTTAGGTAATCTCTCAAGGATTCCTTAGCTCCCTGCACAAGACTCATAAGAGATGCTGAACTTTTCTCATGGACTCTTCCACTGATGAATTGCTTAATAAAAGCCTGACTTAATTCTCTGAATGATCCAATAGAATTTGGGGGTAAGCGACTGTACCATCTTTGAGCCATACCCGACAGGGTTTGAGGGAAGGCCCGGCACTTAATAGCGTCATTCACGGGTTGCAGCAGCAGTGCATTAGAGAATGTCCTGACATGGTTAGCGGGGTCTCCGGTGCCATCATAGGCTTTGATAGTGGGCATCTTGAATTTCCTTGAGATATGGGCATTCATTATTTCTTCTGTGAAGGGTGGAGTTGGATCATCAGGGTCTCCAAGGGGAAGGAGATTGCTTGGATCAGTTCTTGGAAAGACAACCCTTCTTCGTACCGGACCATCCAGGTCTATGACAGGAGGAGGATTTCTCCCCCTAGGAGGCATCTGGGGTCTGGTGGCCTGGTGAGCTTCCAAGTCACGCCTCAGCCTTTGGATCTCAGCCTCATGAGCCCTTATCCTTTCCTGCACTTCCTGGGGATTCGCCCCTTGGCTGCTTCGAGGGCGTTGCCTTCCATCGACCATCGGCTCCTTGCCTGGACGTCTCCTTCTTGGGGCCACTTCATCATCCGAAGATTCGGAATCTCTCTCAGTGTAAGGACCAGAAAATTCCCGATCCTCGGGGATAGGAGCCAAACCTCGTATATAAGGCGGTGATTGCCCCCGTGCTTCACTTCGCCCAGCATATCCACTTCCTCCAACCTCGGGGTAAAGGGGCATCCCATAAGGGGGGTTAGTGGTAACAACAGTTGAATATTCATACCCGACGGGTTGAGAATTTACAGGTGTATGTACTTGTTGAACTTGGAGATTCGTACCTTGAATAGTCGGGGGAGTCGTCCCTTGTGGCTGAGATTGAGTTGCCCCTATCTGGGTTTCCGCTTGAGTAGATGCATAAGTTGAGTCGGGAGGAATCTCCACGGTTGACGAAATCACCTGAGTTATCCCTGATGGTGTTCCCTCCTCCAGAGCGCTAGTTGTTCTCCGTGTTCTCGCCATGGTTGTTGTTCACTTCCCACAGACGGCGCCAAATGTTATGGATAAAAAATTAAGGTTATTATTTGCTGTATTTATTACTAAGATTCGGGAGCTCAAGGCCTTTAATGGCTGCTCTCGTGTTTCGTAGCTCAACTATGCCTTTACGAGATGCCTATGTATCTCTGTGAATTAGAGAATCAAGCCAAAAAACGTAGTTCTGATTTGTGGGGTGAGGCCCCTTATATAGATGTTGGGAGTCCTTGAATTGGACTTGGTATAGGAGACTTGGTGGGCAAGTCTCATAATTAGAATGGACTTTGGAGTCCTAGATAGTAGGAAACTGATTCCTTATCCTTTTAAGTGGCCTTGAGGCTAATCTATAAGGATTTATATCCTTATCGGGACTCTTCTCAATAGCTGATTTTTCCCTTATTAATTAATTACGAAATTAATTAATAATCAGGGCTTTTGGGCCTTCTTTATTCCATCAGGCCTGATCTGGTCCATCAGGTTTAACCTTTCTGGTCTGAGTATCATATATCTTTTTATTGGGCTAGCAGCCCACACCTTGCAGTATTTAATTATACTATCATAATTTATTTATCCCTATCACTAGGCATGACATCCTTATTTTTTGTTTTAGATAGATTTTATTTTGTTTAACTTTACCAAAGTGATTTTTTTAATAAACTGAAAATAGATTAATAACAATTCAACAGTGCAACAGATACTTAAATATATTTATATATTTAAGAATATATTTATATTAATATATTATATTAATCAGAATAGCATGACGGTTAAAAATAACTGAAACAATATTTTTTTTAAAAATATGAAATTCACTATGTAAATTTTTTACAGTTTATTGATTAATTTCTTTTAAAATTTTAGAAATTATTGATTATTTTAAAATTTTGAGTTAATAAATATTAATTATAATTTTAGTTTACTCCAATGAGTCATTATATCCATCTGAAAGTTTATTCTAAATTATAAATTGTGATAAAAAGTAATTTATATTAATTACTTTTAGGAATTATTATATTAAATGACATCATTATATGTAATTATTATATTAAATGACATAGTTATATAATATATTTATTTTAAACATATGTAAATTATATAATAAGCATATTGTTGTGTACAATTATTTTTGAAATTTTTTCTAGAAGAGGTTTAGTTATCTATTTATGATGTTATATGAATATTCCTCATATTACTAAATATTCGCCTTAATCGAGTTAGATGTTTTAACTTTTTCATTTGACCTTTCGTTTTTGCAACCTGGATCATGCCATTCTGTACCAACTTAATTAAAATTTCTTCACCTGCTCACATTATCTCCTAGCACGAATTTCAGTCTTGGAGAATAGCATGACAGTTAAAAATAACTGAAACAATATTTTTTAAAAAATATGAAATTCACTATGTAAAATTGTTATAGTTTATTGATTAATTTCTTTTAAAATTTTAGAAATTATTGATTATTTTAAAATTTTGAGTTAATAAATATTAATTATAATTTTAGTTTACTCCAATGAGTCACTGTATTCATCTGAAATTTTATTCTAAATTATAAATTGTGATAAAAAGTAATTTATATAAATTACTTTTAGGAATTATTATATTAAATGACATCATTATATGTAATTATTATATTAAATGACATCGTTATATAACATTTTTATTTTAAACATATGTAATTTAAATAATAAGCATATTGTTGTGTACAATTATTTTTGAAATTTTTTCTAGAAGAGGTTTAATTATCTATTTATGATGTTATATGAATATTTACATCATATTACTAAATATTCACCTTAATCGAGTTAGATGTTTTAAATTTTTCATTTGACCTTCCGTTTTTGCAACCTGGATCATGCCATTCCGTACCAACTCAATTAAAATTTCTTCACGTGCACTGCTGCACATTATCTCCTAGCACGAATTTCAGTCTTGGAGAAATGTATAAATTGTATAAGGAACTTTTTGTGACTTGCTGGCATAAGATCAGAGTTGAGGTCAAGGAAGGACAATGGGATGCACGGGGATCATTGATCTAACTGAGTGTGCTGCTCCTGTTTTGCTGCTTTGCTGGACATGAAATCTCCAAAAAAATTATATTACGTAAGACATAATTACTTGATAGAAGCCAAGAACATAGGTTAAACAACGACAACTTGGTCAAGGACTAAAGCGCAAACATCGATAAACAGAAATATATTGATATTTAGAAGAACTGTAATGTACCATTATAAGAAATAGTGGGATTTATATTTTTCGAGTTTAGTCATTGTAGAGTGTGAAGTCTGAACTGGTGTTATAGGATTGCAAGTTAGGTCCTGAGAGCATAGGTTTTAATCTACAGGGAAACAACATATCTAGCTACATCCATATATACATAGCAAAAATATTAGTGAAAAACATCGTACCCTTGTGCACTAAATTCATGTTAATCAAAGAAATTTATTAATAAATACACCAAATACATTGATCATTAGCTGATCAACACTTGTCAATAACCACAAATAGATTGATTTATTAAGATAGACAAAAAACCCGCGATGCTATGCAAAAAGAGCGGGATCTCAAATCCAAAATGCAGAAGAAATGTAGTAGAATAGTCCAGAAAATGGATGCATAAAAGTACAAAATCTGGTGGAAAAATTGTTTTAAAAAACTGAAATATTTGGTGCAACAATCTGCAGATAAATTCTATTGTAATACGCTGCAAAAAATACCAAATTTACTGCTTGAATATGCACGAAACAGTTACAGAAATCTGCAAGCAGGATCTTAAATACAAACTGCATAAAAATTACAGTAGAATACTAAATAATTTGGTACATAATAATGTAGAAAAGTACAAAATCTGGTGAAAAAATTGCTGCAAGAAATTGAATTATTTGGTACAACTTATGCAGATAAATTTTATTATAATATGCTGCAAAAACATACCAAATTTGCTGCTTGAATATGCAGAAAACTGTTACAGAAATCTACTAAAAAAATTGCAGAAAAATGGTACAGGTTTGGTGCAGATAAATGCAAAATCTACTGCTAAAATCTGCTCAAAAATTGCACTAGAATTTTGCAGGAAAATGCTACTAAACTGCAAAAATTGTACAGTCATATTGGAAGCAAAAAATTGTAATAATCCATAACAATGAATCAGAGCAATCCACCTTTTACAAAAAATTCTTAAAAAATATCCACCTTTTTTCAAGTTTGTTGGTAGTGTTCTTAAAAAACTTATTGTTCCTTTTCTCATTCTACATTCTAGCATTATACTTCTGGCAAATTTTGGACGGTGGTCCAAGGTTCATGTATCCACTCCACAAATCTGTGATTTTTTATGACAATAAGATGATTACTTGTGACCTGCTTAATTATTTATAGAAATAAGTAACCAACATTAAAAAGATTTATACCTGAATTGGTTCATCACTTTCTTCATCAGATCAATATTCGCCTTGATGAATGTTTATGGTAACATTTATAAAATCAAATTAATATGGACTTGTTAGACAAACTAAACATTAATACAAATGAGCAACTTATATTACAACATACAATGAGGATCTGATGCATCTTCATTGTCATCTGAATAGAACACGAAACTATAGATATTAATAATTTGGACATTGTAAAAATCTTTATAAAGTTAAGTCAAGTACATAAAACAGCACCAGAAACAAATTGCTCGTAGTCTGGCATACGCTCAAGTGGTTCTTCATCCGCGTCATTGAGTGCTTTGTAAAAATTTCTTGATATTTATGCATCATTGATAAAAAAACAGGTTAGACACACATACACAGAATTCATCATGATTTTGTAAATACTGCTGTAAATTTTATCAGCACATCATGATCTCCTGCCAAAATAAAAATAAATATAAGTAAAAAATAAATATATAAACATATAAAATCTACACAAATAACAATACTAATCAGAAATTAGACACACATACACTTAATTCACCACGATCAAAAAAGCATGTGCTATGTATTTAGGCATAGGTTAAAAAATCATGCATCATTAATCAAAAAACAGATTAGACACACATATATACTCTAAGCTTTATCAACACATCATCATCTTCTGCCAAAACCAAAATAAATATAAGTATATAATAAGTATATGAACATATAAAATCAATATAAATAACAATACTAAAATCATAAAAAACAGAGATTGAAAAGATGGATATAATTATTAACCTGTAGAGCACGTATAACCTGCAAAAAGAGAGAGAAAAATGAGATTCAGAGATTAGAAATTTATGTAAATAAGAAAATTGATTCATTCATCTCATGAAAATTAGGTACATGTTTATATCTTTATATATCTATCTACTTCAAATAAAAGTAAAAAATAAGGAAGATATTAATTAGTGATTATTTTGATGAGAAATTTGAAATTCAAAACATAACCAATAAGGAAATTAAAGATTATTATTGACATAGAGATTTAACCAGATGTGAGAAAATCATGCAAATCTTTTTAAACATTGTCAGTTTCCTTAGATAAGATATTTAAAATTCAAGATATACTTAATTTGGTGTTAGTATGGTTAATATATGGGTAATAGATGGATAATCCATGGGTCTATAGGTTTATATGCAAATTGGGTCATGGGTCACCCATTTAAAATTGGACTATCCATAGCTGAAAGTATATTTACCAAAATGGACATAGAGTAGTATAATTTTTATTGGATGGGAGGGTATTTAGTGTAATTTGGTTTTTTGTTTGCTAGCAAAGTTTATGAATATATTGATACAAGTCTACACAGCAGCAGAATAATTCAATAATTGGATAAGTTCTGTTCATCTTCTTCTCTCCCTAAGAGCTGAAGATTGCAGCAAAGAATTTACAGAGAAATTAAAACTTTTTGTTTATCCGTTTAACTTCTCACCGGAGTAACGTAATAATGCCCGATTTAACTCTTGTATATTCTTAGGGGCATTATAAACGTTACCCGGTAATTAAATCCCAATACAAACAAAAGTTAGATCATTATATATGATTTGATTTGTAAATCTTTGTAGAATTTAGGAACTTTGTTGTTCTTAGATTGTAACCGGTTAATTTATTTACCGGAGTATATCAACACCCCCGAGGATTTATATATGATTATATACTTGCACAAATATCTTGTGTTCCTCGTTTTATTGTTCCAAACACTATTTCTCTCAAGAACACGAAACCACTAACCGGGCACTAAATTTTATATCCCCAAAAAAGATTCGAAATAATTTTTAAATTTAGTGATTCTCGTATTCAACCCCCCTTCTACGATAATTCGGGACCTAACAATTGGTATCTGATAGGGATAAATAAATCCTGATTACATAATTAAATATTACAGTTTGGGCGGCAAGGCCCAATAAGAAGATGAATGATATTCAGACCAGAAAGGTTAGCTTGTTGATCAGGCCTGATGGACCAGATCAGGCCAGATGGAACAAAGAAGGCCCAAAAACCCAGTATATTAATTAATTTCGTAATTAATTAATAAAGGAAAAATCAACTATTGAGAAGAGTCCCGATAAGGATATAAATCCTTGCAGATTAGCCTCAAGGGGACCTAAAAGGATAAGGAATCAGTTTCCTACTATCTAGGACTCCAAAGTCCATTCTAATTATGAGACTTGCCCACCAAGTCTCCCATACCAAGTCCAATTTAAGGACTCCCAACATCTATATAAGGGGCCTCACCCCACAAATCAGAACTATGTTTTTTGGCTTGATTCTCTAATTCACAGAGATACGTAGGCATCTCGTAAAGGCAGAGTTAAGCTACGAAACACGAGAGCAGCCAAATCGAGCCTTGAAGCTCACGTTCCTTAATACTAAATACAGCAATCATATATATTAGTTTTTAATCCATAACATTTGGCGCTATCTGTGGGAAAGCACAACAACAACCATGGCGAGAACACGGAGAACAATTAGAGCTCTAGAGGAAGGAACACCATCGGGGACAACCCAGGTGATTTCGTCAGTCGTGGAGATTCCTCCTCATTCAACTTATGCATCTACTCAAAGGGAAGCCCAGATAGGGGCAACTCAACCTCAGCCACAAGGGACGACTCCCCCGACTATTCAAGGTACGAATCCTCAAGTTCAACAAGTACATGTACCTGTGAATTCTCGACCTGTTGGGTATGAATATTCAACTGTTGTTACTACTAACCCCCCTTATGGCATGCCCCTTTACCCCGAGGTTGGAGGAAGTGGACATGCTGGGTGAAGTGAAGCACGAGGGCAATCGCCCCCTATATACGAGGTTTGGATCCTATCCCTGAAGATCGGGAATTTTCTGGTCCTTATACTGAGAGAGACTCCGAATCTTCAGATGATGAAGTGGCCCCAAGAAGGAGGCGTCCTGGAAAATAGCCGATGGCCGATGGAAGACAACGCCCTCAAAGCACCCAAGGGGCGAATCCCCAAGAAGTGCAGGAAAGAATCAGGGCTCATGAGGCTGAGATTCAAAGGCTGAGGCGCGACTTGGAGGCGCACCAGACCACCAGACCCCAGATGCCCCCTAGGGGGAGAAATTCTCCTCCTGTCATAGACCTGGATGGTCCGGTACGGAGAAGGGCTGTTATCCTAAGGACTGATCCAAGCAATCTTCTTCCCCTTGGAGATCCTGATGATCCTACTCCGCCCTTTACTGAAGAGATAATGAATGCCCACATCTCAAGGAAGTTTAAGATGCCAACTATCAAAGCCTATGATGGCACAGGAGATCCCACTAATCATGTTAGAACGTTCTCTAATGCACTGCTGCTGCAACCCGTGAATGACGCTATTAAGTGTCGGGCCTTTCCCCAAACCCTGTCGGGTATGGCTCAGAGGTGGTATAGTCGCTTGCCCCCAAACTCCATTGGGTCGTTCAGAGAGTTAAGTCAGGCTTTTATTAAGCAGTTCATCAGTGGGAGAGTCCATGAGAAAAGTTCAGCATCTCTTATGAGTATTGTGCAGGGAGCAAAGGAATCCTTGAGAGATTACCTGAATCGTTTCACGAAGGAGGCTTTAAAAGTCCCAGATCTTGATGATAAGGTAGCCATGATAGCATTGCAACAAGGAACTAGGGATGAGTTTTTCAAGATGTCCTTGGCCAAACGGCCCCCTGAAAGCATGTTGTAGCTCCAGGAGAGGGCAGGGAAGTATATCAAGGTTGAAGAAAGCATGAGGAAGACTGTAGTAAGTAATGAGCCCAGTGGAGGCAAGAAGCGGAAAACTGATTTGGAGTATATTGCTAAGGACAAGTATCCTAGAACCGAACAAAATTCTGATTCAACCCCCAAGAAGGGAGGACCTGGGAAAAAGTTCACTGAATACGCTAAGCTGAATGCTCCTAGAAGCCAGATTTTGATGGAGATCGAGAAAAATAAAGATATTCGTTGGCCTAAGCCCTTGAAGGCTGATCCTGCCAAGCTGGACAAGAGCAAGTATTGCAAATTTCACAAAGATGTTGGCCATGACACCGATGAGTGTCGACAATTGAAACACGAAATTAAGTTTCTAATTCGAAAAGGAAGATTGAACAAGTATACTGGAGAAGGAGGGGATAGAAACAACAACGTGAGAAGGAACTTCGATGACCGAAGGAGAGATCAAGAAGATCAGGGGCGAAATTCCAAACCTAGGGGACCAGTGATAAATTCAATTTTCAGAGGACCACGTCCACAAGGGCCTGTGATCAACACAATTTTTGGAGGACCAACTGCTGCAGGGTTATCCAAGAACTCCAGGAAAGCGTATGCTCGAGAAGTTATGCATATAGTTGGGGAAGCCCCGAAGAGGGCTAGGACAGGAGTAACAATATCTTTTGATGATTCTGATCTAGAGGGTGTGAAATTTCCCCATGACGACCAAGGCAACAACAACCATAGGACAGGAACCAAGACAAGCAACTCAGATGTTGGACTTCGTGGTGGTGAAGGCTAGTTCGACCTACAACGCTATTATGGGAAGAACAGGGATACATGCCTTTAAGGCAGTCCCTTCTTCTTATCATTCAGTTATGAAATTTCCGACTCGAGATGGGATTGGAGAAGAAAGAGGAGATCAAAAAATGGCAAGAAGCTGTTATATGGCCTCTTTGAGGGCAGATGGAGTCGGGGGGCAGGTTCTACCTATTGAAGATATGGGTGTCCGAGAAAATGATGAGAAGAGAGGAAAGCCAGCAGAAGACTTGGTTTCGATTCCTTTAGACCCCGAGAATCCTGAAAGGGTGACTTTCATTGGAGCCACATTAGAAGAGCCCCTTAGAGGGAAGTTGGTGAAATTTTTGCAAGAAAATAGTGATGTGTTTGCATGGTCAGCAGCTGATATGCCAGGCATAGACCCGGAGCTGATTACTCACAAGTTAAACGTGGATCCAAGCAGGAAGACAGTGAAACAAAAGAAAAGAAATTTTGCCCCCGAAAGACAAGAGGCTATAAAACAGGAAGTAGAAAAACTCTTAGAGGCTGGTTTCATTGAGGAGATTCAATTTCCGGAATGGTTAACAAACCCTGTAATGGTGAAGAAGGCTAATGGAAAATGGAGGATGTGTATAGACTTCACTGACTTGAATGATGCATGCCCAAAAGACTGTTTCCCGTTGCCAAGGATTGATACCTTGATTGATGCCACTGCTGGTCATGAGATGCTGAGTTTCATGGATGGATTTAGTGGATACAATCAGATTAAGATGCACAAGGATGACATTCCAAATGTATCGTTCATCACTGACTTTGGTGTTTATTGTTATCTTGTTATGGCGTTTGGTCTTAAGAATGCAGGAGCCACCTATCAAAGGTTGGTAAATAAAATTTTTAAGGACCTTATTGGTAAGACTATGGAAGTCTATGTTGATGACATGTTAGTCAAGAGTCTAACAAAGACTGATCATATAATCCATTTGAGGGAAGCTTTTGAGGTCCTGAGATATCACAAGATGATGTTAAATCCTACAAAATGTGCTTTCGGAGTAGGATCTGGAAAATTCTTGGGATTGATGGTCTCAAAGAGAGGAATCGAGGCTAACCCCGAAAAAATAAAGGCAATTCTAGACATGGAACCACCAAAAACTATCAAGGATGTTCAGAAGCTCACAGGAAGGGTTGCTGCGCTGGGACGATTCATCTCCAAGTCAGGAGACAAGTGCCTATCATTCTTTAAGTCACTAAAAAATATTAAGGACTTTGTATGGAGTGAAGAAAACCAGAAGGCTTTCGAAGAGCTGAAGCAATATATGGCGCAGGCCCCGTTGTTGGCCAAGCCAGTTTTGAGTGAAGTTTTATTCTTGTACTTGGTTGTTTCAGAGAGTGCCTTGAGCGCGGTGTTGGTTAAGGAGGAACTGAAAGTCCAGATCCCGTATACTATGTCAGCAAAATTCTGCATGGTGCTGAATTGAATTATTCAACTATTGAGAAATTTGCTCTAACCTTGGTAATGGCTTCGAGAAAGCTGCGTCCTTACTTTCAGGCTCATCAGATTGAGGTGCTAACAAATCAGCCACTGAGAAATATCATTCACAGTCCCAAGGCAAGTGAGAGATTGATTAAGTGGGCAATAGAGCTGGGAGAGTTTGATCTCAAGTATAAGCCGCGAACGGCAGTAAAAGCCCAAGCGCTAGCTGACTTCGTGGTGGAGTGTATTATACCCAACCAAGAAGTCGGGGGGCATGAAGATACCATACCACAAGATAAGGGAGTCGATAATGGGGGCAAATAGAAGGATGATAAGGATAAAGAATATTGGGTTCTCTATTTTGATGGAGCATCAAAAATAAATTCTAGTGCAGCAGGATTGGTTCTGCAAAGCCCTTATGGGTTCTTAATTGAGTATGCTATGAAGCTAGACTTCCCAACCACAAATAATGAGGCAGAATATGAAGCCCTGATAGCTGGCCTTGGCCTAGCTGGAACACTTAGAGTCAAAAACTTAAAGGTCCATGGAGACTCGAAGCTGATCATATCCCAGGTAAAGGGAGAATTTGAGGCAAGAGATGATACGATGGCTAAGTATGTCCGCCTAGTAAGGACTGTGATGACCCAATTTAATGAATGCCATGTTGAGCACATTCCAAGGGAAGAAAATGCTAAGGCAGATGCGTTATCAAAGTTTGCTTCATTCGAGATAGAAGAAAGTTCAGGAAGTGTGTACTTCCATGTTTTAAAGACACGAAGCATAGATGTTAAGCTTGTGGCTCCTATAGGCCTGGGGACGTCATGGATTGATCCCATTAAGGCTCACATTCAAACCGGTTGGTTGCCAAGCGATGCAACTGAAGCACGGAAGTTAACTGTTCGGGCACTAAGGTACTCTTTAATAGATGGGATTTTGTAGAAAAGATCTTATGTGGTTCCTTATTTAAGGTGTCTCAGGCCCGATGAGGCATGCTTGGCTCTTGAAGAAGTGCATGAAGGTATTTGTGGACAACACTTGGGGGGCAGGGCTTTGGCTCATAAGATAACTCGTTTAGGCTTTTACTGGCCAGAAATGATGGCTGATGCCAAAGACTATGTGAAGAAGTGTAATCGCTGTCAGAAGCATGCACCTATTGTTAGACAACCTCCCGAGATGCTGACCTCTATCAACTCGCCTATTCCCTTTGCTATGTGGGGAATGGATATTTTGGGGCCTTTCCCCATGGCCACGACACAAAGGAAGTTTCTGATTGTAGCCATTGATTATTTCACCAAGTGGATTGAAGCCAACCCTTGGCCAAGATCACAACTAAGCAGGTTGAACAATTCCTGTGGGAAAACATTATGTGCCGATATGGAATTCCCCGTATCCTCGTCACCGACAATGGAACACAATTCAACAATGAGGAATTCAAGAAGTATTGTGAAGAAAATGAAATTGAGTTACGGTTCACCTCTGTGGCTCACCCACAAGCCAATGGGCAAGCAGAAGTAGCAAATCGAATAATCCTGGATGGACTAAAAAAGAGGATCGAGAAGTCAAGAAATAATTGGGTGGATGAGATACTTCCCATATTATGGGCCTATAGGACTACCTGTAGAGTCACGACAGGAGCAACTCCCTTCATGTTGGCATATGGGGTAGAAGCAGTAGTTCCCGTGGAGATATCACATTCCTCTCCAAGGATTCAGGCTTTCAATGCAGAGGAAAATGAAGAAGGGCAGAGGTTAGCCCTGGATCTAATCGATGAAGTGCGAGATGAGGCACATGCAAAGATAGTAGAATATCAGAAAAAGGCTTCATTCTACTACAACCTAAGGGTTAAGGAAATATTTTTCAAACAAGGTGACCTAGTCTTGAGAAAGATTGAAGCTTCTGGTGTAGGACAGAAAGGAAGGCTTGCCCCGAATTGGGAAGGGCCGTACAAAGTCAAGAGCGTTCAGGGTAGAGGAACCTACAAGCTGGAGACTATGGATGGTTTTGAAGTCCAGAGAAACTGGCATGCACAAAACCTGAAGGTTTACTATGTGTAAGATAGTTGAAGTACGATTCTCACTTGTCAATATGACAAGTAGGTTTAAAAGCACCTTGAAGCTTTGCTTGCGTAGGATTTTATATTCCAGTAGAATTTATATTGTCAAGTTGTTATTGTTAAGGGTCGAACCCATACTATGTAAGGTTTTGAAAAGCTAGACTTCATATTAAAAAGTTTGAAATTATTTCAACCTATGGATATTTAAGTTGTGATAATACCTTGTATGGATTTAACAAAAAATCATGCTTTGACCATTGGCCAATTAGTTCAAGTTTAAATGCGTATCAAGTATTGGAAAGATAAAGGAGAAAGAGGTGAGTAAGAAAAGCAGCATATGAAATAACCCCGAAGGGCAACAAGTTCTGATATAAACAAAGTTCACATATTGTCTAAAAAGAAGATATACATAAAAAAAACTTAGGCCTCGGAAGGCTGGGAATCTTCGGAACCACTATCTGAAGTCTCCTCGGACGTCTCAGTCGTCCCCTCAGAAGTCCCCGTAGAGGTTCCATCAGAACTGCCTTCGGATGCTTTGGATGATGCGGGAGACACTGGATTCTAAGGCGCAACCCTTGGAGGCTCTTCCACCCTGACCTTCTTCACAGCAGGCTCAAAATCTTCTTTGGAAGAAGTCTCCTCCTCCCCAGAGCTGGACTCGAGTTCTTTCCTCTTGTGGTCTTGGCTCCCTGACGGGCCGTCCTTGATCAGATCAGCGAGCTTTTCAGTAACACCCCCAAGCTCTGGAACTCGCACAGGGCAAGAAAATGAGGACTGCTCGAGGACTTCTGGAAATTCATCTTGGATGGCCTCCACAGCAGCATCCCAGCCTTCTTTATAGCTAACTGGGTGTAGGAGGGCATCGTGCTCCACCATTAAGTCCTTGAACTCCTGGGTATCCATCCAGCCGTCAAAGGCTTTATCCTTCTGAGCCTTCAGGATAACATTTTCAGCCCGGGCCGTTTCCAGGTCAGAAGTGGAAGAGGCAAGTTGAGTCTCAAGGGCCTCTATTTTCTGGTTGGCCTCCTCCAACTTCTTGTTAGCGTCCTCCAGGCCAACCTTCCAAGCCTTGGCTTGGTGAATCGCCCCTTGAAAGTGGGCGTTAGCCTACAAGAGAAGTAGCAAAAGTATGAGATAAGAAAATCAAAAAGGGCATGTACGAAGGGCATAGGAAAAAGACGTACTGTCGCCAAAGCCTGGGCTCCGAAAAGCTCGTTCCCCTCTAAGTCCTGTTGAAGGACAAAGTCTTGATAGTCCATCGGGGAGATGTAATGCTTAGACCATTCCTTAGCAAGCGCCGTGCTACCAACGATTGAATCCTTGCCCCGGATTCCCCAAGCAGGTTGAAAATAGGCCCCTGGCCTCTGCTTGGTGCGCAAAACTTGGCTGGGGCCTTCTTCGCCTGGTTCCATTGCTTGGAGTAGAAACTCCGGAAAGTGGTCACCAAGGCGCGGGTCTTTAAAGACCTTTCCAGCACGCTTCATCCTGGTTGTCTCCGGGTCTTTAGGCTTGGTGACCTCCTCAATTTTCTCAGCCACTGCAGCAAATAAGATAAGTAAGTTGAGTAATTGGCAAAACAAAAAATGAAGGAAATAAAAAAGTGATATAAGGGAGGAAACTTACTTTTCTTAGGGACGGGAGAGAGGCCGCGTTCTACAAGAACGGTCTCCCTGATGAGGTCCCAAGAATGGGAAGTCCCATTATCTTGCGTCAGGAGGTTGAAAGCTCTAGCCTCCTCCTTAGAAAAAGTTATATCATTTGTGCTCCCATCAACGGCAAGCCCAAAAGACGATCGAAATAGGGTGCCCCAATCTCCACCCTCCCAAACGATGAACAAAAAATCTTTCTTCCACCCCAAGTTATTGTCAGGGATGGACTTCCCATTCACAATGTGGAGAATAGTAGGGCGCTGGTTTAGAGAAACCCAACCCGGACTTTTATCAGGGCTGTTGTTGAACTGGAAAATCTTTCTGAAAACAGCAACGGAAGTGGGGACATTGTGCTTGGCACATTGCGACAGATAGTACATAATGAGCCTCCAAGAATTAGGGGGGAGTTGGCAAGGGCTGATGCCCACATCGGCTAGCAAAAATGGATTGAACGGATGAAAAGGGAGTCTGATACCTGCCCTTAGATTATCCCTATAGACGCATAACGCGTCCTTCTTCCACTGGCAGGCCCTGTCGGCCGGACCTGCAAGAACCAGCTTGAAAGGTTCCTTGATTTTGAAACAGCTGCTCAACTTTTCCTGCTCTTTGGGATCCCTCAAGGCACTAATATGGTCGTGCGCATCTAGATGTGCATCAGACGGGTACTCGTCCCCGCGGGTGTTGATCATGTCGATCAAGGAAGTGTACCTTGATCGAATAGGGAATTCATTGGACTTTCTAGCCACGTTCATCTTGGCCAAACGAGTCATTTTCTTATCAGCCATCTGAAAAAAGGGAGGAATTTTACCTGAAGAAGTGCATACAATGTAAAAGTAAGCACAAAAAGTAAAGGGAGGAATCTTACCTGAAGAAGTACTCCTAAAAAAAGGCTTTGATACTCCGACTTGCTGTTATTGCTCTAAGAATCTTAGCAGGAGGAGAAAGAAAAAAAACTTAGAAATGAGAAAGTGAGGAGTAGTAGCCTCTCCTCACTCCTTTATATAAGAGGAAAAGGGTAGTTGAAGGTACAAAAGCTCATTAAGGATAGAGGCCCAAAGAAAAAAGCCCAGAAAAAAAGGAATATTCCAGAATATTCAAAGGAATTCTAGAGAATTCTAAACAGGGTATTAAGCCCAGATCAATAAGAGGCCCAATAAGAGTTAGGGAGGCCCAGTAAAATTTAATAAGGCCTAATAAAGAGGCCCAGTAAGATTTAACAAGGCCCAATAAAGAGGCCCGGTAAGATTTAATAAGGCCCAATAAAGAGGCCCAGTAAGATTTAGTAAGGCCCAATAAAGAGGCCCAATAAGATTTAATAAAGCCCAATACAGAAGGCTAGGCCCAAATCCAATTAGGATTTGGAAAATACAATACTCTAAATTGTAGCCCTAAAAAATGTTAGGCCCAATGAAGAAGGCTAGTGGAAGACCAGAGTTCAGGTCGAAATTCAGGTCGTGAATCCTGGCCGAAATCTTTTGAGCAGGCACCCGAAAATAACGGGTTAAAAAGACCAGAATTCAGGTCGAAACCCAGGTCGTGAATCCAGCCCGAAATCTTTTGAGCAGGCACCCGAAAATAACGGGTAAAAAAGACCAGAATTCAGGTCGAATTCCAGGTCGTAAATCCTGCCCAAAATCTTTCGAGCAGACACTCGAAAATAACGGGTATCACAGAACTGGATTGAGGTCGAAACTTCGACCAGGAATGAGGTCGAATGAACCAAGCATTTTTCAAGAATGGGGTTTAAAAAACCTAGACCTAAATCCAGGTCGAAAATCGACTAGGATCCTGGTCGAAAACCAGGTCGTAGATCCTAGTCGAAATCCTTCGACCAGGAAGCATGAGAAACAGAGAATTTTCGAACAGGATTCAGGTCGAAAGATAAGCTCAAGACCAGGAATTGAAAAAATGGTAAGTTTTCGACCTAGATCAAGGTCGAAAGTTCGACTAGGATCCTGGTCGAATTCCAGGTCGTGGATCCTAGTCGAACTCCTTCGACCAGGATTGCAAGGCTGACCCATATCTCGACTAGGATTCAGGAAGAAATTTCGACTAGGATCCTGGTCGAAAAAGGGCGGGAAATCTGAAAAATCCCAGAAATAAGGATAAATCCCGGAAATTAAGGGAAAACTCCAGAAAAATAAGGATAAATCCCAGAAATTAAGGGAAAAATCCAGAAAATTAAGGGAAATCCAGAAAATTAGGGAAAAATCCCGGAGTCAAGGAAAAATTCATGGAAATTAAGATAATTCCTGAATAAAAGGAATAAAAGTAGATCGTTGTAAACGTGTAGGTCGCTCCACACTTTACGCAAAACAATACCCTGTAAGGGAATAAATGAACTTAACTTTCGCGAAATCTTATACGGTTTCCCAAAAGTTGGGGGACAAATGATAGGGATAAATAAATCCTGATTACATAATTAAATATTACAGTTTGGGCGGCAAGGCCCAATAAGAAGATGAATGATATTCATACCAGAAAGGTTAGCTTGTTGATCAGGTCTAATGGACCAGATCAGGCCAGATGGAACAAAGAAGGCCAAAAAACCCTGTATATTAATTAATTTCGTAATTAATTAATAAAGGAAAAATCAGCTATTGAGAAGAGTCCCGATAAGGATATAAATCCTTGCAGATTAGCCTCAAGGGGACCTAAAAGGATAAGGAATCAGTTTCCTACTATCTAGGACTCCAAAGCCCATTCTAATTATGAGACTTGCCCACCAAGTCTCCCATACCAAGTCCAATTCAAGGACTCCCAACATCTATATAAGGGGCCTCACCCCACAAATCAGAACTACGTTTTTTGGCTTGATTCTCTAATTCACAGAGATACGTAGGCATCTCGTAAAGGCAGAGTTAAGCTACGAAACACGAGAGCATCCAAATTGAGCCTTGAAGCTCACGTTCCTTAATACTAAATACAACAATCATATATATTAGTTTTTAATCCATAACAGCATCAAAGCAGACTGATAGATACACAAATCAGGATCCTTAAAATTAATTTATTTTATTAATTTTTCATTCACATAAATTTATTTTATAAATGTGATTTAGAAAATTTATTTTATAAATTTAATTTAAATAATTTTATTTTAAAAATTTAGTTTAAATAATTTTATTTTATAAACTTAATTTAAATAATTTTATTTTATAAACTTAATTTAAATAAATTTAACTAAGTTAATTTACTACTTAAATTTTAGTGAATAAAAATTTTTAATTAATTTTTTTTTCCGATTGATTTTCCAGTAATTATTAGCTGCCAATTAGTCGTTCCTGAGTGTTGACATTAGTAAACCCGAAAGGCGTACATATTCCATTGTTTGTCCATTTTGGTACCTTTGATTCCAGTACCTTTACTGCATGTCCATTCTATCTACCTTTGCCGGAACAAAACAAAACATAGCAGCTTGTTTAACTTTGGAAAAAGGTCTACAAAACTTGTACATGCGGTATTATGAGTCGCAGGTTACAAGGGAATATGGTGGTAGCTTGTTTTTACTCTACTGCTTAATCCAAGTCGCAACTTAGGAGCATTCAAGGTCGCAAGTTATTACTTTGGTTTAATTCTGTAGCTCCAATTTTTATTTTTTTGATTTATTTATTTTTAAAGAAAATTTAAAATTTTTATATTTAAATTTTTCTTAAATATTAATTTATGTTTTATTTAATTTTTAAGAAAATTCGAAATTCTTGATAATTAAATTTTTTGTAAATATTTATTTTTGATTAATAACCTTCGGAAATTTAAATTTCTCTTAAATATTAAATTAAGGGTACTCAAGTTATTGGTATACTTAAGATTCCTCCGGGCTTTTAAAGATATTTTTAATCTTTTGAAAAAAACGAAGACCATATACTATTTAGACAGAAAACTCCCAAATACGGAAATTGAAGATAATGGTTTTCTTACTCCAGTGGAAATGATTTCAAGACCTATATAAGAAAATTGTGGAATTTCCTCAAAGGCTTACTCCATAAGATACCACTGGATTTCAGACGCATGAAAGGAATGAAATTTCTACGTGTACAATTTTTCTCAAAAATTTTAAAGACAACTCTATGATTCCAGATTGTACAGTCACACAGTGGTTTGTACCAATGCTACATCTATCCGGGAATCACAGAGATCAGAAAGGCAGGAATTATGGAGGTCAGAGAGAATAGTATGGGACATACAAACATCTCAGTTATATGCATTAAAGTTGGAACCTCGGGACAAAACATAGAAGTTACTGATAGCTGAATTAGAGGAAACTCGGGTAGAAGTACTTGAGGGACTAGACGTCAGAGCAGTGTTTCACATGTCAGGGAAGTTTAGTCGAATCAGATTCACAAGGAGTACTTAAACTATATCCAAGGACCAAGCCTATCTATTCCGAAGCAGAGACTCTTACAGATATAATTCAAGAGGTGATTACAAGACTGAGATTGGGACATAAACAAGATTTGATAGCTATAGTTATGACAAGATATATGTGGGGTTTTGCTACAACAGAACAAGAAGCTTGACAAACAAGGATGAGTAGGGATTCAGTTGAAGAGTTGGGACAAAGGTGAAATGTTTTCTTCGGGAAGCAACCAATCAAAATTTATAGTGCACGGGAAAGAGTTGGGATGAATCAGATGACAAGAAGGAAGATTATGAATATCTTGCTTTTACAGCAATCTCTGAAGATGGTCCAACTCACATATCCCAGGTTTCAATTTCTTGAACCACTGCAATATTTTGCTCTCAATATTCAATGCTTGATAAGATACTAGTGTTTAAATGTTTAACAATCGCACATGTATGATAGCATCACACATAGATAATGCTGAACTAGTTCACTAGATTATTTTTTTGGTAACTAGGATTGATGTTTAACTTGTGCATGTTACTTTAGATGATCTTAAATATGTGTTTGAATATTTTTTGAACCTAATTAATTTCTTTAGTGAGATATATGTTTTCCAGCACTTAAGTCCTTTGTTTATGCTTATCTTCTGCATCCTAATACATTGTGATTTATTCATTTGATCTGAATTATTTGTTAAGATGTATTAGTTTATAATTGGATTGAGACAGCTAGATGAGATGCATCAACAGGATTGGCCCAGATAGAATTAGTGTTTTATTTGTTAATTCTTTTTGTTCCATATCATGCCTGTCTTGCTTAATTCTTAAGTGTAATATTTCTGAATGAATGCCATATATTCTTAATACAATGCTTGCTTATTTCAATACCATAAATGCATCTCTTAGTACTTGCATAATTGTAGAAAAAGCATGTTTAGGATTACAATAGGGCAAAGACCGCTAGTCCTCCTTATGTAAGGTTGGAATCATTTTTCTCCTAGCCTAGATACAATTTTGTCAAAGGTATTAAAATGAAGAAAATGATTAGTCAAAGATAAGAATTAGCATGATAAGGTTTCAACTGTTGTTATCTCTGTTTATAATAATATCTCTAATACATCTGGACCCAAACTAATAAGTTGGGTACCAAGAACTGTTAATCCATTTGTGAGTGCAGGACATAACAGGTCAATTGATTCATATGTATTCTTGGTAATTGATACTCAAGGCATATGATCAAATAAAGAGCCTCACAATCAAATGTGATTGACAAAAGCTATTCCGTTAGTAATCTTTGGAGATGACAACAAAGATTTTCACTACGGGACAAGCTATACAGAAAAAAGGATGTCATCATGGATTCAACAATTGCTATCACTGATAACAACTAATCATTGGAGTCACTGATAACAATTGAAGCATCTTTCTTGCTGGATAATCAAGGCACAAATCTTCTTATTAGACAGTTCTGCATTAAAGGATAAAATGTCAATTCAATGAAGGATTACTGTTTCATCTCAAGTAGGAAGGTTGAGAAGCTTGCTCTTGTTAGAGTAAGGAAATAATATGCTCGTGGATAGTCTGGAATCTCAAGAATGGTGAAGTCAAAATGGTTTCTACTATAAAGCTTCATTTGACAAAAGTTTAGCTATGACATTAGAAGCTCTCACCCTTGAACATCAATTCAAGGAACTCTTTTATGAAAAGGGTTTAGTGAGAGGACTGCCTCATCTGGAATTTAAAAGGATGATAAATGTGAGGCATGTCAGGAAGAGAATTCAAAGACAACATCACATCAAAGTAAAGATATAGCTTAGTGATGATTGACGACTACTCTTAACACAAAATTATTGTTCGTGCATTCTCAAGACAATACATCACAAATAGTGATTGATCGTATCAGAAGATCAAGCTAAAAGCAATTATAAAAGAAATGATCTCGTGGTCAGATAATGGGATTGAATTCAAGAAGCAGTTATGATTAATATCTGTAACATCAAGAATATTCTGAGACATATTCGGCACTGGGAGCTCCGTGTCAGAATGGAGTGGTACAAAGGAAGAACAAGAGCTTGATTGAAGCAATAAGGACAATATCAATCTAATCAAGACTTTCTAAATATCAAAGGGCTGGAGCAGTCAAAATAGTTTACAACAAGTAAGATCAAGCCTTGATCAAGATGTATACATGAAAACTACTAATGAGTTAATGGCCAACAGAAGCAAACACTTGATTACCTGTAAGTGTTTGGAGAGAATGTTCTACAGAAGCAAACAAAAGGAATATTTTCAGTTGTTTAAAGATCTTGGCATTTGCAGTTAAAACTAGTTAGGATATTTTCCATGGCTACTCAGTGGAGTATACAACCTACAGGGCATTTATGGTTGATCAACAGAAGGTGATTGAAAGTCTAAGTGCACATTTCAACAACTCCATGCTCCAAGCTGTTACAGGAGAAATTAATGGTATTGATGATTCATATCCAAGCAGTGAAACGGTTGTGTGTAATACATATATCATTATTTCAATGAAGCCAGTCAGCAAGGGTAAGGATGTTTAGGAAATCCCTGCAACAATTTAGGGGGAGTAATAGAAGGATCAGCTAGTCAGACTCAACACCACATTTTAATCAAGAGGACACTACAAGAACATATCTACTGAGAAAAAGGGTTTGATGTCAATATTATTCCCAGTGTCTAGTTCTTAAGTGATCCAGATGGCGGAGTAATGATTAACAGTGCAGCTGAGAATAAATGATTAGTTCTTTAGTTTTCTATTTGAAGAAGAAACTAAGAAAGCTACAGAAGCTCTGATAGATCCGGATTGATTGGGAGATTGCAAAGAAAGATGAACTCAATCAATCAACAAGCAGATTGTAGGGAAGCTGGTATCCAAACCAAATGACAACTTTGTAATTGGTACAAGGATAACCAGAAGTCAAAACTGGACGACAATGGCATTGTTACGAGGGACAAGGCCGAACTGGATGCAAGGTCATGATCAGGAAGCAGTATCTAATAGAAAGCACCAGTGATGAGACTTGAGTGTAATAACCCCAATTTTTGGACTTTTTGTAACCCTTATGAATAGTGATTTTGATGATTATGCTGATTAAGAAAACCTTTCATGCCACACTATATAGCAGTTCTTTTATTGATATCCTGAGATCTTATTAGTACTCTATATGGTATATAAGTCTATGTAAAGATCGTCAGAATCCAAATTCGAACACTTTGATTTTTCCCGAAAATCTACCAGATACCGAAAGAATTGAGTATAAGGTAACATGATTAAAAGGATTTAAATTCAAGGATTATAAGAGAGGATCATAAAAGGAATATAAAATATTAAGAAAGGTTTAAGGGAACCCAAGTAATAAGATCCCGGATATGATCCCTCAAACGATTAGCAAGAACGAACGATAAACGAGTCGTAAAATAATTAAACGACAAGTAATGCAAGAGAGATCAGTGCAAGGATTAAGGATGATAATCAAGCAACTAAGCAAGGATTAACATGAAAGATGCTTCCACCACCAAGTGATGACAGGTGGAAAATGATGAAGGCACCAATGTGATGTCATGCTTAGTCACACTCCACTCACTTTATTCAACCAATTAATCACCCAAATATCCTATTGACTTCCATTTTCCACCACAAACTCATTTAGCAAAGTAAAAACCCTCCCAAGAACAAGTGCTCTCGGCTTCTTCATCCCAAAGAAGAGAAAAATTCCAAAATTCAAGATTCAAGCTTTGTTAAATTACAAGGTAATTATCCAAGGTTCCTTATGATTAGTTATGGCTATCCTAGAAGTTTAAGCCTCCAATTCTTCATGAATCTCTTCCAATAAATCAATGAAGAAGATGATGAATAGTATTTTCAAGATTACTAACTTTGTTTTCTTTGTTTTTCCTTTAAGATCTAAGCATTCCTAAGCTATCTCAAAGCTTCTTAAGGCTTCCTAGCTACTCTAATCACTCGAAGAAAGGTATAACACCTCCAAACCCTAACTTTACTTTGAGTATTAGGATGGTTTTAATTTTTATAGTAAATGAGAAGCATAATGCTTGTGTGTTAAAAGTTTGGATTGGATTTGTAGTGATTTGGATGTTGAAATCTTGTTTTTAGTTAATGAAACTTAAGTATAGTTAGTAGTTCATGTTTGTGGTTGAATAAATTGGAAAATCTTGAGGTTTGGGACTGATGTAGTAAGTTTTGGATGAAGGTTGGTTGTAATTTTGGTTGTGAGTTGGTTTGTGATTGATTTAAAGTAGTTAAAATTGGTAATCGCGTAAACATAGCCGTCGTAATGCCCGTTTTTATACAACTTCTTGTTCTTAGTGTTCGGGACAGGGAGCTAATTGCTGAATCTGTGACTTTGCCATAATTAGCTAGATTATTTCGTAAGTTTCGTTTTGATATGTGGTTCACTTGAATCCGATGTACGGTTTAGGAGAAACGACCGTATTAAGTAACGGCGTTTCACGAACGAACCATTTCCCCTCGCCTTACTTTGAAACCTTGGTTAAGGTCCTTAAATGACTATTTGGAGTATGAAATAATTATGTAAGGTTAAAGGGTCAGTTGGTAGGGTATTCGCGAAAGTGTCGCCTTAAAATTCGTAATGGTTAATTTATTAAAAATGGTGGAGCCGAGGGTACTCGAGCGACTGATGTGAATCGTTGAGTGTGTAAGCGACCGTTAGGGTTTGAGTGAGTTTTGACTAGTTTCTTAAGCGACCGTGGTCTAATTCCGGATTATATTGTTGTTCATAGGTATAGTTTATATATATATATATTTATATATATATAGATATAGTTTTTAAAACATTTAATCGGATAAGGTTTATTCGATAACTTATTTTATTTAATGAATATTACTTTGAATATTCATTCGAGGACTTATGACTCCGCCTATTTTATTAAATAATATTCTTTATTTTATTAAAGAATATTGTTTCGATATTTCAAACTTATTTTCGATTATTCAAATAAAGATCGTACTTTCGTATAAGTATATCTTTGGTTATTTATTATTCATTTCAAGTATGAGTTTTTAAAACTTTTACTTCAATTATTTTTATAAAGATTATCCTTAGGGGAATATTATTTAAATAATAATATTCAGATATTTTCTAATATATCGGGACTGATTTATTTTATTAAATCATCATTACTCTAAACATTCTTTAAAATGTTTTCGAGTCTTCAAAAAAATTTCAAAAGTTAGAGCGGATCCCAAAACTCGTTTTCAAAGTTTAAGCTCTTCCTTTTGAAGGGGACTTGAATACTCGCTCAAAAAATCTAAGGGATCCGACTATGTGGTGTATTTTATATTCGTAACAAGGTTTCCGTTTTGAGAAAACAATTTGATTACTTTCCCAACGTTCGGGAAGTAAGTCCATCTAATTGAGTCGGCATAAGCAACAGGCCGAAGTACGGTCTATGAAGGTGTAAGAGGCTGGGTGACAGTCCATCCACGTGTGAGTGGCCGGGTAACGGTCTAGCGCGAGGTCCTAATGCGGCCAGGGTTATGACCGGCGAGGAATTCATCTATCTATAGTAGAAAAGGTTACTTGTTGGTATCTTTGCCTAATCAGCAAGATATCGGGTTTATGCTGAAATTCTCTTCTTTCCAAATTCATTGGATATTACAACTCTGTTTATACTTTTCATGACAGAGGTTTTCAGGGAATGTATGAAATATATATATATAGGTGTATATATATATATATCGGGACTTAATGAAGTATCTCATAAATTCATTTCTTTTGAATGATATTTCAAAGATTGAATTTATTCAAGTCTTATCTTATAGCCTCATCTATGTGATGAACTTTTGAAACTAATTATAACTTGAACGGTGGTAGTTCAAGTAGTATTCGGAAAAGATATAAGTATATTGGAGTATCTTGTAACTTCATCTTTTAAACATATATCTAGTAAATGATTATCTTACGCATGACAAAGACTTTCAGAAATACGTTGAGACAAGGTTAGATATATGAGATCACCTTGCAACGATATTTTTATACAGTTATAAAATGGAACTCGATGTATATTATGCGTAGAAGAGGACTTCCAAGATTTTGAAAAAGTATATATACATATATATTGAATATTTTGCGACTTGGTCGCGTTAAGATATCAAACTTGATTCATATATGCTTGACCAAAACTTTCATGAGTATTATGATGAGAATGCTCATATATTGTTAATCATTATACATATTATTTTGGTGGGCTTGTTGCTCACCCTTGCTTTCTTCTTTCATCACACAACAACAGATAGACAAAATGAACATGACTAAGCTCCCAATTCGCAAGCGGATAGGAAACGTTCCACAGTTTCATGTAGGCGTTGATGACGCTGTAGCTGAGGTAGGAACTACTAATAGACCAGGTTTTCAACTGTTGATGTATTAGACTTATGTATATTTATGAATTGTAACAATGGCAAAGAATATGTAAATTTATTCAGAAACCCTTTTGAGGTGTAATGACTTATAATTGTGGAATAAAATGACTCGTGTTATTTTGGTATTCATCTCTGAGGCTATAACTTGTGGTGTGTGTGTATATTGTGGGGTCATAGTACGCAGTAGTTGATTGTTTATTAAGAATTATGTGTTATTAGGGAAATGAAACTCGTGACAACCCGGATCCCTGACCCCGAATTTGGGGGTGTTACAGAAATGGTATCAGAGCCAAGCGTTATAAACCTCAGAGATGATGTGATGATATAATAATAAACTCACAAAGATAATAAGAACTCTTGCCAAGTTCATGGTCGGACTACTTAAAGTACGCTGACAGTTAAAACCCTTACAGGAACCCTTATAAGTATCATGATAGTAACATAGTTCGTTATCGTATAGGGTAGTGGGGCACCGAACCCTGAGGTTCAGGAGCATCAGCATGAGGATGTTTTATTACATGTTGGAGATCAGATTATGAATCCGATAGAGTACCCTAACGAGGGACTGGATGAGGTTCATACTGAGAATGTTGTGGTCGAGGATGTTATCTCAGAAGGGATTGCTGCTGAGGAGGATTCTGACGAGAATAAGGAGAGGACCGCTGAGGAATTAATGACCGTATTCAGGGCGACTACCAGAGCCAGGATGGCCGCGAGGGTGGCACTAGAGGATGAAGAGTTACCAAGTACACAAAGGATAGTGAGGGCAGAAGGAGTGGGACCTTCCACAACACCAATTATACCAGTAGCAGACCCTCTGCTAGAGGTTCTTGTAGACGTTCATGAGGTTCCACCAATTCCTGTTCCCTCCCCTATAAATAGCTCATCACCTACTGAGGAAATGCCACCTTTATCTCCTGCACCATTGTCACCTGATACCGTGCTTGGTTATCCATTTGGATCTCCTGGGTATGCACCACCTGCACCCCATGGAATGCTAGATGCTACCGTTCAGGCTTCTCTTATCACCGATTATCATATGACTTTGGGTGGCCTGTCTGAGGCCTATAATGTTAGGAGTGATCTGTTGGATCGACTTACTGCACCAAGGATTGAGGGCGGGGTACTTCCGGCAGGATTAGCTTATAGCATGGAAAGGATTGAGGCTACCACCCGAATTACAGCTAGAGGCCATCTTGAGGGTCAGATTGATCCAGATCTACTTGTGACTATCTTAGACCTCATCACTGCTTTAATGGAGCAGGTTAGGGATGTCGTGCGTGCCCGCATATCTTGATCCATAATAGTGTCCAGAGTCTGAGCAATCAAACAAGGATTTCATGCAGCACCGCTTTTGGAGGATTAGCCTAAGTTAGGAATGATTAGTTTTTAATGACTAGATGATTATCCGTGGTAGTACTTTTGGGATAGAAGCGATCAGGCCAAATGATGTAATTCTCTTTCAGGTGTTTAGTTGTTGTACCCTCGAACAAATGGTTATGTATATATTCGTTCCTTTCAGTTCTGATCAGTTTGTTTGTGAATAAGTTCATATTGTTAATTGCACTATTAACACTTAAGAGTGTCAGGAAGTTATAGAACTTGAGAATTCATAATTTACGATCATGTAAGGACAGAACGAGGGAAAAAATTAAGCAAAGTAAGTAAGACAAATATAAAGAAATTCTCAAAATTTTCTAAGCATTATGCCCCCACGAAGAATAAGATTTGGGGCAAAACCTGAATGTGATAATCAGGGAGGTCAAAATTAAGATATAAGGAACCCAGAATATAATAAAGTGGAAAATGAGGATTTTAAAATATAAGATGACTCGATTATGGGGAGCAGGAAGAAATATTTAGACTGAGAAAACAGAACTAGAGCAAGGAAGGGAGCACCAAGAAGGTATTCCTATGAGGCAATTCATGGACCTGCCTAAACAAAACTAATACTTTTACCCCCCCCCCAACCACGACCCTGGGGAAACAATGTGGTGTGAAATTCTTTCAGGACCTTTAGGTCGCTAAAGCTCTCAGAATTCCAAGGAACAGGTTGACCCAGTCGAGGCAAAAGACTGGCTAAAGGAAATAAAGGAATCATTGAGATTATGAATGATTGACGAAGTGCAAAAGACTGTTTTTGTCACTTACCGTCCTAAGAGAGAGGCCACCCGTTGGTGAAAGGCCAAGAAGGACACGGTACCAAAGGTTATAATAAATTGATTAAAGTTCAGTCAAATGTTTCGGGAAAGTACTTCCCAAGTTTATAGAGATAGGGTGAAAGCTTTAGAGCCAGAACAAAAGCGGACGAGTATGATGAATTATGAATCTAAGTCATAAAGTTGTCAAGATTCATTTTGAGGACACGAATCCCAGAACGATGTGATGTTTGAAGTCAATAGTTAGTGGGTTCATGAAATGGTTGTAATAGAAACGAAATTAAAATACTGAAATGGGAAAAAGTATAATGAAATATAAAGGCAATAGAGTTTGAGGAATGATAAGGGAGTTGGGTATGAGGAAACCCTAAAGACTCATAGTAATAGAAATAAAAAAGTGTGTGATCATCAGGATGACGGTGGTTCACCATGAGTTAAAGTTGATGGTTAAAGGCATAAATGATATATATATATATACTTTATCCCCTTTAAATTGGGAGTATTTGAGGACACTTCGAGATAGATCGATGGGCTAATAAGAAAATAAGGATGGACCGAGGAGACAGGAAATCAAGAAATTAGAAAATTGGATGAAGGAAGTGACCTTCATGAATATGAGGTGTATGTAACACCAGTGACTGGATACCCAAAGGGAGACTCCAGGTATAAAAGATATCCCAATATTGAGATGACTGTTGAGATAAATGACAGAGTTAAATGAGTAATTATAACTAAACGTTCACGTTGAACACGACCAATATCTTCTAGAACATCCTTGTTATCGTTACCAAATTAGGCAAGAAAAGTGGATAACCGTTGTTATCTTTTGGAGGCCATATAGATTGACCTCAGTTTGAATAAGGATGCTATTGTGAGATTAGTTATAGACTATCAAGGTGAGAATGATTGAATAAGATACCCTATCAGGGATAGATGACTTGATTTATCCATGAAATGATGAAAGTACCTTTTTAAAGGTGGAGTTAAGGATATAACCTCGATAACTTGAGAAGAACCTAGGGGAATGCATAAGGTTGGCATTTCACCCTTAATAAGAATAGTATGAGTGTCGAAGTATGAATTGGGAAGAATTAAAGTAACAACAATCTTTAAAGGTTAGTGGAGAAAATTTTTCTGAACTATATAGATAATGGTTCTAGTATTAGTAAATGGTATCTTGATATGCCATGTACCTAGGGTGTACCTGATGAAGTATTTAAGGATAACCTTAGAGATCTTACAAGGAGAAAGGTAATATTCAAAGTTCTGAAGAATAGAAATTTTGATAAAGGAAATATGATGTAATTATAATAATGCCAGGTGGGCACGTTGTTAGTCCCTTAACAATATAGCAAGAATTACAGAAGGGGGGTTGAATGGAATTCTTGAACCTTTTTCTTGAAATAAAAATGTTCAACTCGAATATAGATATAATGTTTTGATTAGCACAATACGGAATAGAAACTTAATTGAATCAAAACATAAGTAATTAAAAACAAGAGTCTTTAAAAACTTTATGGTGGATTTAAACAATTCCACTAGAGATATATATTATATATCGAGAGGACTCTGTGTGCAATAATGCTCACAGCTGCTTACAAATTGAACTGCTGAGAATATAGGGAAATGCTAAGGATTTTGCTTACAAAGATTTCTCTATTTTTGTATTTCTCAATATATTTCTATTTGCTACGTTCTTGGTTTATATATTACCAAAATTACAAAGTCAAAAAGACTGAATAAATATAAAAACTATCAGTCTTAAGCTTTGCTGCTTTTCGTCCTATATTACCCAGTTAATGGGCTTCCACAGTAGATTTGTATACATCTCGACGGCTGTGCTCAGCTTTCACTGTTCAACTGCTATTTGAATTCTTTATATGATCATCCGTTGGATTTTATGAACTTCTGTTGGATATATGATCATCCGTCGACTTTCTGAACATCCGTTGATGGCTTCATTGATCATCCGTCGACTGTTATGCTAAACATCCGTTGATAGTCATTTGATCATCCCTCGATGGCTTTGTTAATCATCCGTCGGTAGCTATTTTGGCACTTGACTTCATTTCACTTATGCAGAATTACAAGACATCATTTATATACAATTAATCAACCTACTCTGCATATCTAGTTAAAGTCAACATGACTTATAGGCTACTACAGAATCTATACAAAGATGTATACAGAACTGTGATACAGACTTATTATTACATAAGCTACTCACTCGATGGATAATAAGTTAACATCCGTCGGGACTATAATGAGTTATCCGTCGGGACTATAATTCTTATCCGTCGAGTGCTACATTATTTCACTAAGTAAAATTTACTTAGATGTTTTGTTTATGAAATCATCAAGTACACAACATATGCACAACAATCTCCCCCAATTTATGTCTACTGGAATTGTAGCCATAAATTAAGAGATACTTGATGATAACAAAACATCCTAAATATACAGCTTTAAAGATAAGTAGATAATACTGAAAGTGCATCAAATAATCAAAATGTACAAGGTTTGGCTCACAGTCATTTTCAAGATGCTCCTCTAGCCTGAGCAGATTTTTCTAGTTTCTTGAAGGTCTGGTTCTTCTTCCAAGCTTTCTTATGTTTTCATTAATCTGATTTTGGAGCTGCCTGTGGAATTCCAGTTCATCAGATTCTGAGAGATCTAGCTTTTCTTGCATTTCCAAGAGAGTCTCATTGCTAGAGATACTCAATTGGTCTTCTAATCTAAAGAATCTTCTCACACCTTTGTCATCTATGAACTCCATCAGCCAGTAGGGCCTTAGATGCACTCTTCTCCCTGTGTATGGGATGATTAGAGTCTTTGGGAGTGCATCTTTAGCTCTAATACTCCTTAGTTCTTCAATCTTCTTCAATACTAGTCTTCTTGCAGTTACATTGAACCCAAAGTTCTTCTTGAAGGATGAATAAACTTTAATCAGAACAGCTTGGCTCTCTTGAAGAATTCTGTGAAGAGGCCACACAATCTCCTTTCCTCCTTTGTACTTGAACACTAACCTTTCAGGTAGGTTCCTGTATGCATCAATTCCCCTCACTTCATCCAGTTCATCCAGATAGAGGTTAAGATTTGAAAATTCTTTGATGTCACACAAGTACAAGTAGTCTCCCTTGTTGACTTTGGGTTGAGCTTTAACTACTGACTTGGATTTGAGAGGTGACAGCTTCACTTTCTTGACTGCCCTTGACTTTGTCCTTTTTGGCTTGCTCAGGGTTGGTAAGCTGAAGTCAGGAATTGGTATGTTATCCCATTCTATTGGCTCATCCTTTGGCATAATAGGTTCACTATGAATATTCCTGTAGGGATCCACCACCCTTATGTCTTCAAATACCACAGGGCTTTGATGCTTGAGTTGTAGCTGGTGTGGGTTCCTTAGGAAATTGATCTTCCAATTCCTTATCAACAATATCCAGTTTCCTTTTTGTTCTTCTAGTCAATTCTTTCTTCCTTGGAGATTTCTTCTATTCTTCAATTTTCTTCTTTGATTCAGCAGCTTCAGATGGTTGAGAGGGAATTTGTTGAGATGAATTCACAGCCTGTAGCTTGGCCAAGATAGCAATCTGCTCTTTCTTTTGTTTAATCTTCTTTGCATCTAGAGCAGCTTGCTTCTTTTCCTACTTCAATCTGGCTTTTTCTTCTCTCTTTGCTTGAGCAAATTGTGGATGTCCAACTACCACACAAATTTCCTTTCCATTTCTGAATATCTTAGCAATTCTCCTTTTTGAAGCTGAATCAGCTGGATCTTTATAGAAGACAATTGATCTTGACAGAAGCTTCTTCTCATCAGGCTTGGGTGTCTCATACACAGTGTCCAAGGGGTTCTTCAAAGATGATTTTGGATAATTTTCCCTTGGTTTAAGAATTGTTTCAGCCTTTGGAGACTTGATGCAGGAAGATTGTCCTCTTTCCAGATAATTCATGCTCATCTCATGATTTGCTTGACTTGAGAGTGATGGATGGCTGACTTAACTGGCTCCTTGACAAGTTCAAACCTTTTCTGTATCTCCTCATCAATCTTCTCCCAGTTGATCAAACTCAACTTTTCTTTCTCAGCAACTTTCAAATTTGCTGCTGCTGCTTGAATCAGATCTATACCATCTGCAACTGGTGGCTTGGAGACAGTAATTGAAGGTACAATTACTTTGCTGATTTGTACTTGAAGTTTCTCCCCCTCACTTGATCCTTTCTCCCCCTTACTTGATTCTCTCTCCCCCTTTTTGTTATCATCAAGTTGAGGAGTTAGGCCTTGTGCTTTAGCCAGTTGCATGAGAAGATTTGTCTGAGTCTGTTGATTTTAAAGAAGGATAGCCACTGAATTCTCAATAACTTGAACTCTGTCTTCCAGCTTGGCCAGCTTCTTTTCAGAATCTGATTCTCTCCTCAATCTTAGCAATAGATCTTGCATGGTACCATATGGCATGACTGAATGCAGCTTCTCAGAATTATAGGTCTTCAAGTCAGCTATATCCTTTTTGAGTTCATCCACACTCAGATTCTGTCTTAACTGCTGGATCTTCATGAGATGTAGAGAGTCTAGGTGAGCTTGAAGAATAGCCTTGGTACCAGCATCTGAAGTTTCCTGAAGGGCCTTTTGAATAGCCATAACTTGCTTAACCAAGGATACACCAAATTGTCCTGGCGTAGATTCCTTTGTCCATGCCCATTCAGGTAAATCTGAAACAGAACTCGGGCCTTCATCTCCCCCTAAGTTAATGCTTCCATCCAAAGAAACAGAGTCATCATCATTAGAATTTACTTCAAATTCTTCAGATGGCTCACCAGCTTGGGAAGGCATCCTATTGACAACAGCTTTATCTTTTTGAAGAGATTCCGAGGTGTGTACTAAGTTCAAAGTCTGTTCTGCCTCCACATTGCCCTGAGCAGCCAACAATTGATAGGCTGACACAGGATGAGTAAAAGTGTCAGCATCCAAGGAAGTGTTATCAATTACAGCTTTGTAATGTTGCTGGAATTATCTTTCCTTTTCAGCATCATCCACAATCATTGACTCACTAGAAATGGCTGGAACCACCTTTATTTCTCCTGTACCTGCTTTTCTCTCAAAATCTCTCTTTTGTTGCATCAGGGTCTCACCCTGGCTCCCCACCCTCACACCCTCACCTTCACCTACTAAGGTGGGACTCCTCTCACTCACTTTTGCCAATCCTGAATAAATGGATTGCTGATTTTCACTCTTTTTCTCTCCTTTTGCCTGGAAGCAACCCAGCCTCTCACTCAATACACTCTCCTCTCTCAGTCCTAAGAGTGACTGTACAACCACTAAATCTTCTGCACTTGAAATAATTGAAGTTTCAAGTTGTGCAGAGATACTCGACGGATAAGTGATATCCGTCGAGTGAGTGGTAATGTTATCCGATGGATAACTGCTGTTAAGCTTATCCGTTGGGATACAATCACTACTCAACGGATGAACAATATCCATCGAGAGAGTAGAAATGAATGAGGTGGGAAGAGAAACTATTGTTGACTCTGTGTTGATTGAAGATATTTGGGGCACAGATGTCACAATAGAATCTGAAAGAATTGGCAAGTGAGCCAACAAATCATCTAAAATATGATGCTCACTTGCACTGGATTTTGGCTTCCCCAACAGAGTTAAAGAAGGGGAATCAGGAATTGAAGTGTTTATCATATCCACTTCCAGAGAGTTTGTTGGTGAGTAGGGTGTTTCAGATGCTTCTATTATTAGAGATTTTAGCTGTGACTCCACATTTATTGGAGCCACATCAAACTGAATTTGAGAGAGTGCGGGGACTGTGTCTTTAGCACCAGTTTGCACTGTGTGTGTGCCCTGTGCATCCCCAGAGGTTTTAGATTTCTTCTTTCTTGTGTAAGTTTGGGGTGAGCTTGTGTCCCTAACCCTTTTGGCATGTGCTCTTGGCTGAGAGCTTTGTTCAATAACTGCATCCTTTTGGGAGGATGTAGCTAGAAGTGAGCTTTTATCCTTTTTAAGCACTGCAGTTTGTTGGGAAATTGCAGTGTGGCTAGGATGGGATTTACTCAACTCTCCAACCTTATTCTTGGGGTTTCTTTGATGTTCACCCCTTCCCTCACCTAACTTACCCACCTTCACACTCCTCTCTTTGATTTTGGTGAATTTTTCAACTGGTACCTTTTGAGAGATACCATAGGAGGTTTTCTTTGATTTGGATTTAGAAATAGCAGTAGTTTTGACAGCTTTGGTAGGCAACTGTTTGGTCATTGTCACAGTTGCCATAGCTACTCCTGCACTCAAAGAAATTGAGGAGGTTGAAATAGTTGTAGGGATGGATGAACTTACCTCACTTACCTGAGGTGCCTGCATTACAGGAAAATAGAACATTGGCACATCCCTGTGATGGTTGGCTCTGTTCAAATCTGTAATGAGTCTTCTCTCTTGAACCCAACAAGCCAGTTTGTTGTTTGGATTCTCAAGCACAATTTCTTGACATAGATGGTTAGCCAATAACATGAAAAATCTAGCATAATACACATTCTTTCCTCTTTCAGCTAACTCACCTAGTTTAAAACCTAACTCAATCAAGACAAGGTCACTAAAATTGTAAAATTTATCTGTGACTAGCATGTATAGCATGTTAAGCATGGAAATGTTTACAGAATCAAAATTACTGACTTTTCCAGAGAAAACCTTAGTAACTACATCACACATGAAACTCCACTCCTTCCTAAGACCCATTCTTCTAATATCACTCAGTTTAGAAGTAGGAAGTGCATAATGCATGGAATTAAGCATATTGATAATATCAGTGTCAGTGTGTGGTGAAGTCACATTATTATCAGGAATTTTGAAACATGCTTTTATCACATCACTATTGATACAAAATTCATTACCTTTGATGGTTAGAGTGATGGTCTTGTCAGTAGAGTTGTAGATTGCAGTGGTCCACATCTCTTCAACAACTTCACAGAAGATTGTGGGTGATTCCAGCATGGCGTAATTTAGCTTGCAGTTCTTCACAAAGTCCATCATCTTGTGATAGTCCTCTGATTGCTGAATACCCTTATTGACCAATGCAGTGAAGTTGTTCTTCTCATAAATGAACCCAGTTTGAGACATAATTTTTACTACAGGTGCCATTGTTAGAGAAAGAAAGCTTGAAGAGAAAGAGAATATTTGCTTGAGAGAGAATGAAATAAGAGCAGTTGAATTTGAGAGTGATAAAAGAAAATAATTGGAATGAAATAAGCTTTTATACTATCTCAAAAATAACTGACAAAAATACTAAAGAAAAGTAAATTAACCAATAGAAATTGCCTAAAATAGCCGTTTAAAAATAAACTATAAAAATTCCACCCATTATCCGTCGTGTAATTCTTACAAACTGTAAGTATACTCGATGGATAATGTTCAGGGAATTAACGGCTGAGATTTAGACAATTCGACGGATGAGGATAAACTGATATCCGTCGAGTCATAAAGTATTCCAGAAAAGTAATTGACTTTTATTAGCAAGAAGGGTATCGACGGATGACTAAACTCGATGGATAAGGGTCATCCGTCGAGATGCAAATTTTGACTTAGCCAAAATCTCATCGAAGACTTAAAATTCAACTAAATTTTTGGCTACTTACAACTTGCAAAATAACTCAGATAAATTTAAGCGTAATTAAGCATACCTAACTCACTTACCAACCTTGAAAAGGTGGATTCATCTAGTGGCTTGGTAAAGATATCTGCAAGTTGCTTCTCACTTGGAACAAAATGTAATTCCACAGTACCATTCATCACATGTTCCCTTATGAAATGGTACTTGATGTCTATGTGCTTTGTCCTTGAATGTTACACTGGATTTTCAGTGATGGCAATTGCACTTGTGTTATCACAGAAAATAGGAATCCTCTCAACTTGCAAACCATAGTCTAGCAATTGATTTTTCATCCATAAAATCTGTGCACAGCAACTGCCAGCAGCTATATATTCAGCTTCAGCTGTAGAAGTAGAAACTGAATTTTGCTTTTTACTGAACCAGGACACAAGCTTGTTTCCTAGAAATTGGCAGTTCATGTTGTGCTCTTTCTGTCAATTCTACAACCTGCATAATCTGCATCTGAATAACCAGTTAGATCAAAAACAGAATCTCTAGGGTACCAAATGCCAAGTTTTGGTGTTCCCTTGAGATATCTGAAAATTCTCTTAATAGCTATCAAGTGAGATTCTCTAGGATCAGCCTGAAATCTAGCACACAAACATGTAGCAAACATTATATCTGGCCTACTAGCTGTTAAGTACAGAAGAGAGCCAACCATGCCACTATAACTTGAAATGTCCACAGACTTTTCAGTAGTGTTTAATTCAAGCTTAGTTGCAGTGGCCATGAGAGTTTTTGCAGGTGTGCAATCCATTAGATCAAACTTCTTTAAAAGATCAAAAATATATTTAGTTTGACTAATGAGTATTCCATCACTAACTTGCTTAACTTGTAAACCAAGAAAGTAAGTAAGTTCTCCCATCATACACATTTCATACTTGCTTTGCATCAATTTGGCAAACTTTTTGCAAAGTTTTTCATCTGTAGAGCCAAAAATAATATCATCTACATAAATTTGAACAAGTATGCTAGAGCCATTAACATTTCTGAAAAATAAATTTTTATCTACAGTACCTCTTGTGAAGTGATTTTCCAAAAGGAACTTTGATAAAGTGTCATACCAGGCTCTAGGTGCTTGCTTCAGTCCATAAAGTGCTTTCAGAAGATAATAGACATATTCTGGAAACTTCGGATCTTCAAAACCAGGAGGTTGACTGACATATACTTCTTCTTCCAAATCTCCATTCAGAAAGGCACTTTTGACATCCATTTGATAGACCTTGAAATTGGCATGGGCTGCATAGGCTAGGAAGATTATGATGGCTTCAAGTCTTGCAACAGGAGCAAATGTTTCATCAAAATCTATTCCCTCTTGCTAACAATAGCCCTTAGCAACCAATCTAGCTTTGTTCCTGATTACTATGCCATTTTCATCCATCTTATTTCTGAATACCCACTTGGTGTCTATTGGATTCTTTCCTTTAGGTTTGGGTATCAACTTCCATACTTTATTCCTTTTAAATTGGTTTAGCTCCTCCTGCATAGCTAAAATCCAATCAGGATCTAACAAAGCTTCTTCTACCTTCTTTGGTTCTTCCTTTGATAGAAAGCTGTTGTATAGACATTCTTCCTGAGTTGCTCTTCTTGTTTGAACTCTAGAAGACACATCGCCAATGATAAGTTCAAAGGGGTGATCTTTTGTCCATTTCCTTTGTTGAGGTAGATTAGCTCTAGATGAAGAGGCCTCATAATTGTCTTGATGTGTGATTGAGTTTTGATTGCTAGAAACTCCCCCTGAGTTTATGGATCTTTGATTTGAGAAGGGAGAATTTTCTGTAGGTGATCTGTCTTGACCTCCTGCTCCTTTTGATAAACCGACGGATGGTGAATTTTGATTATCGACGGATGAGGCAGGTTGTCTTCCGACGGATAACACAGATTGCCTTCCGACGGATGAAGCATTATGCAACTCGACGAATGTTGAGTTTTGTGCTTCATTGGTGGTAGATTTGTCTGCATTATCCTTAGACATTGTTTCTTGATCACTCTCATCATCACTTTCATCACTAACCATCTCAATATTATCGAATTTGAGGCTCTCATGGTGATCTCCATCTTCCAGTCCTTCAATCTTTTTATCATCAAACACAACATGTATAGATTCCACAACAATGTTGGTTCTTAGATTGTAGACTCTATATGCTTTACCAACAGCATATCCAACAAAAATTCCTTCATCTGTTTTAGCATTAAACTTCCCATTTTGATCAGTTTGATTTCTCAGAATATAGCATTTACAGCCAAAGACATGAAGAAAGTTTAGAGTTGGCTTCTTGTTCTTGAACAGTTGATAGGGAGTCATGCATCTTGCTTGATTAATCAGAGAAATGTTCTGAGTGTAGCATGCAGTATTTACAGCTTCAGCCCAGAAATATGTTGGAAGTTTACATTCTTCAAGCATTGTCCTTGCAGTTTCAATAAATGATATGTTCTTCCTTTCCACTACTACATTCTGTTGTGGAGTCCTTGCTGCTGAAAACTCGTGCAAGATCCCATTTTCTTCACAAAATGCTCTCATGACATAGTTCTTGAACTCAGTTCCATTGTCACTCCTGATTCTTCTAACTTTGAAATCAGGATGATTGTTAACTTGCCTCATGTGATTGATGATGATTTAACTAGCCTCATCTTTAGACTTTAGGAAAATATGTCCAAGAGAACTTTGAGAAATCATCTACAATTACTAGGCAAAATCTTTTCCTTGATATTGACAATACATTGACTGGTCCAAACAAATCCATGTGAAGCAGTTGCAAAGGCTCTTCAATTCCTGAATCAAGTTTCTTCCGGAATGATGCTTTAATCTGCTTCCCTTTTTGGCAGGCATCACACAGTCCATCCTTTGTAAACTCCACTAGAGGAATGCCTCTTACTAGTTCCTTCTTTACCAGCTCATTCATGGTCTTGAAGTTTAAATGGGATAGCTTCTTGTGCCATAGCCAACTTTCATCTTGACTTGCTTTACTGAGAAGACAAGTTACAGAATCAGCTTTAGTTGAGTTGAAATCAGCTAGGTACACATTTCCTCTTCTCACACCAGTGAGAACCACTTTGTTGCTTTGATTATTAGTCACAACACATGCTTCTTTGTTGAAGGTTACTTAATTGCCTTTGTCACAAAGCTGGCTGATACTTAACAGATTGTGTTTGAGACCATCCACTAAGGCAACCTCCTCTATGATGACATTGTCCTTTGAAATCAAGCCATATCCCACAGTATAACCCTCGTTGTCATCTCCAAAAGTAATACTTGGGCCATCTCTCTCCTTAAACTCTGTGAGCAGGGTAGAATCACCAGTCATGTGTCTTGAACAACCACTATCCAAGTACCAAAGATTCCTTCTGTTTCCCTGCACACATCAAAATCAAATCAAGTTGATTTTGGTACCCAAGTTTCCTTGGGTCCTGCCTTATTAGCTTTCTTCTTCTGTTTCTTAGGTCTTAACTCATTTGACTTAGGAATTTCAGATTCTTCCTTAGTCATTTGGGTTGGGCCTTTGAAACCATTTAATGCAACAAAATTATCATGCATATTAATACTAACAGGAAATGGCATGCTTGGTGTAAACATGTTATTCGAGTAAGGCATGCTAAATGGCATTTGAGGCATACTGTATGCAGCATAATATGGATTAGGTGCAAATGGCATATCAGTAAACTGTGCATTCATATTCTGTGTAGGCATAGCATTGACAGGCATGGGAGGCATGGCATTTATGTTAGGAAATTGAGACTGAACAGACATGGGAGTAGGCATGGCAGGTTTGCAATTAACAGACAGATAATTTACACTACCACACTTGACACAGATTTTTCTAGGAGCATATTTATCAGGTGTGTAGTTATTGTGTTTGTTAATCCCTACTTTACCATTCCTATTGTTTTTCCTTTTAGTCTCTTTTTTTACCTCAATTTTCTCAAGTCTGTCACTCAACTGTTTGACAGTCATGTGACCAACATTAGCCTTTCTTCCTTTCTTAACTTGGCTTGACTCTCCTGAAACAAAATTCTTGGAAATAGACCCATACTTCTCATTTAGCTTGATTAGTTTGGCTTTGCTAATGGGCCTCACAGCCGACGGATGAGGATTTTCATCTTTCGAAGGATAACACTTTTTGTTATCCGACGGATAATCCTCATCATCCGTCGAGTCTACATCTGTCAACAAACCATCTACCAAATTAGGTTCTAGTTTCTCTTTATTCTTTTTCCAGGCTTCATCACAAAAAGACTCAATTCCTTGAACTTTGGTGATTTGAGCATGGACATCCCTGGATGTTTTCCATGCTTTAATCACCTCTTGTTCACGCTCGAGCTGCTTCTTTAAAATCTCTTCCTTTTTCAAGGACTCAGTTAATTCCTCCTTATCAATCTTACACTCAATTCTTAATTTCTCAAAATCAATAAACTGAGACTCAAGCACATTATTCCTCTCACTTAAAAACAAGTTATTTTCTTTGATTTTAGCATTTTCTTTAGTAAGAGACTTAAGTGTAACACGCAAATGATATAATTCTGTAGACATGTCATTTATGGCATCATTACACTCAACTTTAGCTAAATGTGCAAGGTTTGTAGTAATTACCTGATTGCTTGAGGAACTTGTCTCTGTTTCATCAGACTTGGCCATTAGGGCTAGATTGACATATCTGACATCCTCATCTTCATCCAAACCATCTGCTGCCCAGTCATTCTCTTGTATAATAAAAGCCCTTTCCTTTTGTTTTAGTAGATCAAAGTATTTTTACTTATAATCCACAGACTCAAACCTTTTCTTACTGGAATCTGACTTTCTACACTCATTTGCAAAATGCCCTGCCAAGCCATATTTGAAACATTTGAATTTTGACTTATCCACCATGTTTCTATTTGGCTTGGCTGCTCCAAAGTTCTTTTTGAACTTGAGCTTGGCAAATCTCCTGGAAAGAAATGCTAGGTGCTCATCAATGTCCTCTATGTCATCTTGGCTCAATGAATCTTCACTTTCTGCTGCAAGCCCCTTGCCCTTATTCTCACAGACCTTTGAAGTTGATTCTACAGCTTCCATCTTCACTTCCTTCTCCTTTTCGAAATCAGCAACTAGTGCAATGGATCCTCCTTTCTTCTTTCCTCTCTCCATCCTTTCATCCTGCTCTATCTCAAGCTCATAGGTCTTCAGGATGCCATACAGTCTCTCCAAAGTATACTCCTTATAATCTTGTGAGTTTCTCAATGAGACTGTCATTGGTTTCCATTCCTTTGGAAGAGATCTAAGAAATTTCAGATTAGAGTCTTAGTCTGATAGACTCTTCCATGCAACTTAAGAACATTTAGTAGTTTTTGAAATCTACTAAAAATGTCAGTGAGTGACTCACTTTCCTCATTATGAAAATGCTCATATTGCTGAATCAACAACTGCATTTTATTTTCTCTAACTTGCTCAGTGCCATCACAGATTATCTATATAGTATCCCAGACTTCCTTGGCAGTTTTGCAGTTTATAATGTTGTCAAACATGTCTGCATCAACTCCATTGAACAGAATGTTCATGGCCTTTTTATCCTTCCTGACTTGTTCAATGTCAGGATCAGACCATTCATGCCTTGGTTTGGGAACAGATGGCTCGTTTCCTGTTGCAGCTCTCATTGGAACATGAGGACCTCTTTCTATGCAGTCCACATAGGCCTCATCTTGAGAAAGCATATAAAGATGCATCTTTACCTTCCAATGATGATAATTATCTTTATCTAGAAAAGGAATCTTGACTCCAACGTCTTTCTTGTTCATCTTGTTGAATTATTTTGATCTTTAAACTCTTTGTAGATTAAGAGCTTGCTCTGATACCAATTGTTAGTCCCTTAACAATATAGCAAAAATTACAGAAGGGGGGTTGAATGAAATTCTTGAACCTTTTTCTTGAAATAAAAATGTTCAACTCGAATATAGATATAATGTTTTGATTAGCATAATGCGGAATAGAAACTTAATTGAATCAAAACATAAGTAATTAAAAATAAGTCTTTAAAAAATTTCTGGTAGATTTAAACAATTCCACCAGAGATATATATTATATATCGAGAGGACTCTGTGTGCAAGAATGCTCACAGCTGCTTACAAATTGAACTGCTGAGAATACAGGGAAATGCTAAGGATTTTGCTTACAAAGATTTCTCTATTTTTATGTTTCTCAACATATTTCTATTTGCTACGTTCTTGGTTTATATATTACCAAAATTACAAAGTCAAAAAGACTGAATAAATATAAAAACTATCAGTCTTAAGCTTTGCTGCTTTTCGTCCTCTATTACCCAGTTAATGGGCTTCCACAGTAGATTTGTACATCTCGACGGCTGTGCTCAACTTTCATTGTTCAACAGCTGTTTGAATTCTTTATATGATCATCCGTTGGATTTTATGAACATCTGTTGGATATATAATCATCCGTCGACTTTCTGAACATCCGTTGATGGCTTCATTGATCATCCGTCGACTGCTATGCTAAACATCCGTTTATAGTCATTTGATCATCCGTCGATGGCTTTGTTAATCATCCGTCAGTAACTATTTTGGCACTTGACTACATTTCACTTATGCAGAATTACAAGACATCATTTATATACAATTAATCAACCTACTCTGCATATCTAGTTAAAGTCAACATGACTTATAGGCTACTACAGAATCTATACAAAGATGTAAACAGAACTGTGCTACAGACTTATTATTACATAAGCTACTCACTCGATGGATAATAAGTTAACATCCGTCGGGACTATAATGAGTTATCCGTCGGGACTATAATTCTTATCCGTCGAGTGCTACATTATTTCACTAAGTAAAATTTACTTAGATGTTTTGTTTATGAAATCATCAAGTACACAACATATGCATAACACACGTGATGAGCCATAAGAAAGTATGGATCGACCCAATGAAGGTCAAGATTGGTGAAAACAAGAAGGACCAAAGATAAGAGACGTCCTAAGTATGATCGAGAGTCAGTCGTGACAATGTTAACCTCTAAAGACCGAGGAAATAACTTATGGAAAAATGGTGATTTTTTTTCTCTCACCAGATTTTAAGGAAAACATCTTCACATAAGCAGTGATTGGAAATGAGGTAGAAAATTTAGTTGGAGATCATTCAAAAGACATTGATTATAAGGAACTATTATTATCAGAAAAGGCTAATGAGGTGGCCGACACTTTAAGTGTAAGAGAATAATTGTAGGTACTTGTGCCAACAGAATATAGTAATGACTGGGTGAAACCATAAAGGTTATATTGTAGTATGGAAGATTGACATTCCTTCTGATGATTGTGCAATACCCAACCGTAATAGTAGTTTGGTAAAGATTTAGTTCATAAAATTTCCGTGAGCGGGCTACCTATCTTACAAGGTCCTATCTTGAGATTAGCCAAGTCCATGTTGGGAAAGGACTAAATAAACTTTTGAACTTCATGTCTCCTAATAAAGACATATGATTAAGAATGGTATTAACCTGCTATCATTGCTTTTATTGAAACTCTTCTGCTATTTTATCTGCTTCATGTCATATGTATGTCAAGTTCAGGAGTATTCTTCATGAATCATGAATGATGATTATGTTACCTTCTTGGAAGAATTCGATAAGGTAGGTGTGGACTGTATGGTTAGATATTAAGACTTCATGGAAAATGAATGACGACAGTAGGTCAGCGATGGACCATAGTAATGCAACAATGAATCTACGGGTAATGAGCCGATTACAACCGTAAGAGTTATATTAGAATGTATGTTGAGATTGAGTACCACTAATCGGGTCGTGGTGATGTATAAGTTATCATTGATTGACTAATTAAGACGATTATCTACCTATTGAATATTTGTTCATTCTTAGTAATAAAGAGTGGTATTACCATACGAAGAAGGTTACGGTATAGCAATGGATTCTAGTAACTATGATGTCTAGAATGAAATCCGAGATTTGATTTTCGCTGTCAAGGGAGCTTCAACGGTGATTGTTTATATGCTCGAGCAAGAGCATAGGGTTTATAGAATGATGGACGGAATAGTAAATATTCAGGCACGTGAAATACGATGCTATAATATTTGATGTTGATATATATATATATATATATATATATATATATATACGTATATGTTTTGTTATCCTACGTCAAACCTCTATAGTTCAGAGGTAGATTCCAAGCCAAATATTTTGTGGCAGTATTTTTTTATATATATACAATTCTCTTCAATTCATTCTTTTCTCTCCTTTTCATTGCATGTAAGCTGAGAAGAACAACTCTTCCAGAAGGGGCGGTATTGCCGAATGACTATCTATCTGTGTGATAGAAGCCTAGTAGGATACCATCTATTATTTAATTGCTTGTCAAGTACTAAAGGTTGGCCACCTTCTATACTAACTATGCAATAGAACAAGTGTTCAAGATCATAGTAATATCTCAATAAATTCCTTTACTTCTATATGATTGATCAAACTTTAGAAAATAGAAGCAGCCGAAAAAGGAGTAGTAAAAGTATGGTGGTATTCGGAATGGAAACACATTCGTGATACTAAGGTTAACGCAATTATTAAAAGGTTATAAAACTCTAGCGAGTAAAGGTATATCTAGAATAGTATTCTGTACGGGAGATAGTAACGATTACGAACTGGAAAAGAGTGGGTATTGAGAAGCAAAAGTTATAGTGCTAGAAGCTAGAGAGTCTGTGCAATAGACTTCAAAGAATTTGGAATGATCATTTATCACAAATTGAGTTTTCTTACGACCATAGTATGTCATTATCGAGATGTCGCCTTATAAGATCCTTGAGGGAAGATAATGACGATCTCCCTTATGTTAGGATGAAGTTGTAGAGCGCAAGATGCTCGGACCAGCAGTAGTCCAAAGGACCAGGGATATAATAGATCTAATCAGAGGACGGTTGGTAGTAGCCCAAGATGGACATAAGAGGTATGCTGATTTGACTCGAAAGGACAAAGACTATGAAATAGGGGACCTAGTAATGTTAAAGGTATCCCTTGGAAAGGATTGATGAGGTTTGGAAAGAAAGGAAAGCTAAGTCTATAATTTGTTGGACCCTTGGAGATATTAAGACATATTGGGAAGTTAGCATATGAGCTAGCCCTAACCCCGAACCTGTAGAAAGTTCATAACATGTTCCACATATCAATATTAAGGAAGTGTAATCCGGATGCCAGACAAATAGGGATATATGAGCGCATAGGCATGCAACCGAACATAACCTATATGGAGCAACCAGGAAGGGTTATAGATCGAAAAGGAACAAGTGCTTAGGAGAAGGGTTATCGTGTTAGTCAGGGTTTTGTGGCAGAACCACAATGTGGGAAAATTGACTTGAGAGTTAGGAGGCACAATGCTAGAAAAGCATCCCCAACTGTTTTCTATCTGATTCCGGGACGGAATCCTTATAAGGAGGGGAGACTGTAATAACCCCAATTTTTGGACTTTTTGTAACCCTTATGAATAGTGATTTTGCTGATTATGCTGACTAAGAAAACCTTTCTTGCCAAACTATGTAGCAGTTCTTTTATTGATATTCTGAGATCTTATTAGTACTCTATATGGTATATAAGTATATGTAAAGATCGTCAGAATCCAAATTCGAGCACTTTGATTTTTCCCCAAAATCCACCAGATACCGAAAGAATTGAGTATAAGGTAACATGATTAAAATGATTTAAATCAAGGATTATAAGAGAGGATCATAAAAGGAATATAAAATATTGAGAAAGGTTTAATGGAACCCAAGTAATAAGATCCCGGATATGATCCCCCAAACGATTAGAAAGAACAAACGATAAACGAGTCATAAAATAATTAAACGACAAGTAATGCAAGAGACATTAGTGCAAGGATTAAGGATGATAATCAAGAAACTAAGCAAGGATTAGCATGAAATATGCTTCCACCACCAAGTTATGACAAGTGGCAAATGATGAAGTCACCAAGGTGATGTCATGCTTAGTCACACTCCACTCACTTTATTCAACCAATTAATCACCCAAATATCCCATTCACTTCCATTTTCCACCACAAACTCATTTAGCAAAGTAAAAACCCTCCCAAGAATAAGTGCTCTCGGCTTCTTCATCCCAAAGAAGAGAAAAATTCCAAAAATCAAGATTCAAGCTTTGTTAAATTACAAGGTAATTATATAAGGTTCCTTATGATTAGTTATGGCTATCCTAGAAGTTTAAGCCTCCAATTCTTCATGAATCTCTTCCAATAAATCAATGAAGAAGATGATGAATAGTATTTTCAAGATTATTAACTTTGTTTTCTTTGTTTTTCCTTTAAGATCCAAGCATTCCTAAGCTATCTCAAGGCTTCTTAAGGCTTCCTAGCTACTATAATCACTCCAAGGAAGGTATAACACCTCCAAACCCTAACTTTACTTTGAGTATTAGGATGGTTTTGATTGTTATAGTAAATGAGAAGCATGATGCTTGTGTATTTAGAGTTTGGATTGGATTTGTAGTGATTTGGATGTTGAAATCTTGTTTATAGTTAATGAAACTTAAATATAGTTAGTAGTTCATGTTTGTGGTTGAATAAATTGGAAAATCTTGAGGTTTGGGACTGATTTAGTAAGTTTTAGATGAAGGTTGGTTGTAATGTTGGTTGTGAGTTGGTTTGTGATTGATTTAAAGTAGTTAAAACTTGGTAATCGCGTAAATATAGCCGTCGTTATGCCCGTTTTTATACAACTGCTTGTTCTTAGTTTTCGGGACAGAGAGCTAACTGTTGAATCTGTGACTTTGCATGTTTAGCTAGATTATGTCGTAAGCTTCATTTTGATATGTGGTTCGCTTGAATCCGATGTACGGTTTAGGAGAAACGCCGTATTAAGTAACGGCGTTTCGCGAACGAACCATTTCCCCTCGCCTTATTTTGAAACCTTGGTTAAGGTCCTTAAATGACTATTTGGAGTATGAAATAATTATGTAAGGTTAAAGGGTCAGTTGGTAGGGTATTCGCGAAAGCGTCGCCTTAAAATTCGTAACGGTTAATTTATTAAAAATGGTGGAGCCGAGGGTACTCGAGCGACTTATGTGAATCGTTGAGTGTGTAAGCGATCGTTAGGGTTTGAGTGAGTTTTGACTAGTTTCTTAAGAGTCCGTGGTCTAATTCTGGATTATATTGTTGTTCATAGGTTACTGGACCCACTCTAAGCTTAAGTCTATCCCGGAACACTCAGCCAAGTTTTCTACCCGTTATACTTTTGTTGTGATGTAATATATTGATGCATTATCTTGAGATAAGTGCATGGTTATTATTAGCAAAGTCTTGCGATATATTGGAGCATGTGATATGATATTTATATGCATGTCTGTTTCATAATCTTGATATTTTATTATCAATTCAAATGCTTATAAGTTGCATAATACCTATGGTAAAGATAAGCAGTAGTTGCATATACCCTTAGTATAGGGGACCCGAAGGTGAACATTTTTCTAAACCGGGAGTCGATGTTCCCGAGTATAATATATATATATATTTATATATATATAGATATAGTTTTCAAAACTATTAATCAAATAAGGTTTATTCGATAACTTTATTTTATTTAATGAATATTACTTTGAATATTCATTCGGGGACTTATTACTCCGCCTATTTTATTAAATAATATTCTTTATTTTATTAAAGAATAATATTTCGATATTTCAAACTTATTTTCAATTATTCAAATAAAGATCGTACTTTATTATAAGTATATCTTTGGTTATTTATTATTTATTTCAAGTATGAGTTTTTAAAACTTCTACTTCAATTATTTTTATAAAGATTATCCTTAGGGGAATATTATTTAAATAATAATATTTAGATATTTTTTAATATATCGGGACTGATTTATTTTATTAAATCATCATTACTCTAAACATTCTTTAAAATGTTTTCGAGTCTTCAAAATGATTTCAAAGGTTAGAGCGGATCCCAAAACTCGTTTGCAAAATTTAAGCTCTTCCTTTTGAAGGGGACTTGAATACTCGCTCAAAAATCTAAGGGATCCGGCTCTATGGTGTATTTTATATTCGCAACAAGGTTGCTGTTTTGAGAAAACAATTTGATTACTTGCCCAATATTCGGGAAGTAAGTCCATTTAATTGAGTCGGCATAAGCGACATGCCGGGGTACGGTCGATGAAGGTGTAAGAGGCTGGGTGACAGTCCATCCACGCATGAGTGGCCGGGTAACGGTCTAGCGCGAGGTCCTAATGCGGCCAGGGTGATGACCGGCGAGGAATTCATCCATCTACAGTAGAAAAGATTACTTATTGGTATCTTTTCCTGATCAACAAGATATTAGGTTTATGCCAAAATTCTCTTCTTTCCAAATTCATTGGATATTACAACTCTGTTTATACTTTTCATGACAGAGGTTTTCAGGGAATGTATGAGATATATATATATATAGGTGTATATATATATCGGGACTTAATGAAGTATCTCGTAAATTCATTTCTTTCGAATGATATTTCAAAGATTGAATTTATTCAAGTCTTATCTTGTAGCCTCATCTATGTGATGAACTTTTGAAACTAATTATAACTTGAACGGTGGTAGTTCAAGTAGTATTCGGAAAAGATATAAGTATATCGGAGTATCTTGTAACTTCATCTTTTAAACTTATATCTAGTAAATGATTATCTTACGCATGACAAAGACTTTCAGAAAGACGTTGAGACAAGTTTAGATATATGAGATCACCTTGCAACGATATTTTTATACAGTTATAAACTAGAAATCGGTGTATATTATGCGTGGAAGAGGACTTCCAAGATTTTGAAAAAGTATATATACATATATACTGACTATTTTGCGACTTGGTCGCGTTAAGATATCAAACTTGGTTCATATCTGCTTGACCAAGACTTTCATGAGTATTATGATGATAATGCTCATATACTGTTAATCATTGTACATATTATTTTGGTGGGCTTGTTGCTCACCCTTGCTTTCTTCTTTCATCACACAACAACAGATAGACAAAATGAACAGGACTAAGCTCCCAATTCGCAAACGGATAGGAAACGTTCTACAGTTTCCTGTAGGCGTTGATGACGCTGTAGTTGAGGTGGGAACTACTAATAGGCCAGGTTTTCAACTGTTGTTGTATCAGACTTATGTATATTTATGAATTGTAACAATGGAAAATAATATGTAAATTTATTCAGAAACCCTTTTGAGGTGTAATGACTTATAATTGTGGAATAAAATGACTCGTGTTATTTTGGTATTCATCTCTGAGGCTATAACTTGTGGTGTGTGTGTATATTGTGGGGTCACAGTACACACTAGTTGATTGTTTTTTAAGAATTATGTGTTATTAAGGGAAATGGAACTCGTGACAACCCGGATCCCCGACCCCGGATTTAGGGGTGTTACATTGATGATATTATGATATGTCAAGCACATGTTGCATATTCTACCTGGAATTGGACTTTGGTAAATGTGAACAAGTGTACTCCTAGTTGGTGAGTCAAAAGAAGAAGTCAATGCACAACAGTTCATGAACTTTGCAGTTGCAGATCTATTGGACTATGAATATCTCTTCTTCACAAGCTCACTTTAGGTTGGTATGAACTAGTATACTACTTAAGAAATCGTCAAGGACATGGTATGATACTCTAACTGAAGTTACAGTTAAATATGAACTAGTAGAGTCATCATATTAATAACTCTCTTTATCAGTAGGCATAGACATATTGAGTTATATGGGCAGTGATATAATGATAATGTTATATGTTGGTCTACTAACAAAGACTTGTGCAAGATTATTTTCCAAGTAATTACAGAGTAGGTATGGAGGAGCATGTTGGAAAAGTTGCAATTCTTTTTGGGATTACTTCAAGCAAGCCATTAGAATAATTCTTTTAGGAGCTCAAGCAAGCTAAAAGAACAATTCTTTTAGGAGCACAAGTAAACCAAAAGAATGATGGCAATACAAGTAAGTTAAGGATCTTTTGAAGATGCAAAATTTGGAAGATTCTGAACATGTCAAGATTACTTACCAACATGAACCACTTAAGCTTGATCAGTGCAACTCAGGTAACAATGACAAGCTATAGAGGTATGACAAGCTCACTCTTTTACTCAAATGCTAATAGACAACATATAATGTTCTCAAGATGTCAAAGTGCAAGGTTCCAAGTGGATCCTAGAGAATCCAATCTTATAGCTATTAAAAAGATTTTTAGATATCTAACGGGATTGCCAACTCTTGGAGTATAGTACCCTAAAGATATTATGCTTAACGTGTTTGGCTATATAAATATAGATTACATAGGTTGTAAGAAAGACGGGAGAAGCATCTCTGAAGCTATCAACTTAAGTGACAGGAGAAGTATATCAGGAAGCTGTCAACTTCGTGAAAGAAGATTAATTTCTTATTATGATGAGAAATAACTTCAACTCCAACAACTTTATGGAACACTCTACGATAAGGCACCGTCACACCAGGTATCATTACTTTAGAGAGCATGTCTTTTAATCAAAGAGTCACTTCCAGAAACACTTATTAAATCACTTATTAAAGTTAATCTCTCAAGATTGGTTTGCAAGTGTGGGATATCATTCGTTACATATCAGTTGGAAATCCCATGTGTAAGAAATTCTTAATATAAGTTCGCTAGTATTAAATCTTCAATATTTAAAGGACTTCTGAATTTATCAATAATCCAGTACCTCGTACTTAGTGCTACTATCTTGATTATCATGATTACAATGTCATATACATTTGTGGTAGTTAAGTATTATAGCATTAAGTTTGAATATAATTTTAAGTAAATTAAATTATGATGGTAGAAAATTTCATTCCATATCAGTCTCATAATTTAATTATGTTAAAATAATATGCAACATAGTTATTTGTGTCATATACGAGTAATTGTGATACTTTTAGTATTAGTGATATTATTTAGAATTTTTATTCTGAGTAATCAATGTTCATTTCTAAAATCACTAATATTAGAAGTTGAAGTATATTCTAAGTTATGTGTATATAAAATTACTAATTATCCAGAGAGTGATTGCCATGAATATAAGTCATATATCCTATTTGTGATTATTCAAGGATAATTATAAATATTTAAGTGCTAGTATCTAACTCACAGATATTTAGTATTTATTTATTCAATATTTATTTTGGGTAGTTTGGATTATGGAAATTGAAGCAATTCAATGATTTATTTGCTCCATAATTCAAACTAACTTAAAATAAATAAGCAGCATGATTGATTATAATTAAATCAATCAACAATTGATGTCTAGTATATTGATTGTAACTTATGTGTTATAAGTTAATTATGAGATTTTGGTTTTAGTGAATTTAACAATGTTTACATCTCAAGAATTCACTGAAATTAGAATCATGATTGTAGCATGATATGCAAATTTTTGACTTATATCAGCTACTGATATTTATTTAAGAGTTTAACTATGAACTAATTGTGAAGTATTAGTATTTGTGACATTATTTAGAACTTCTCTAAGTAGTCAATGCTTATCCTCAGTCACTTATACTAATATAAAAAATGTAAAAATCTTTCTTAAGTACAACTATGGTCAATGTGGATAATGCTTTATTAGAAGTAACCATATGTTGTCCACTTAGAACAATATTTATACGTATTTGCAAATTCCTAAACAATTTGATAATAGTTGCAATACTCAATGGATCAAAGTATATGGAACATAAAATGTTTTTCAAAGATTGCAAACAAGACAATGTTGGTTAATGTTGCTTTATTTATCGAACCAGTATTGTTTGAGATATTACAGTTGTTAGGAGTTAACAATTGTATAATATATGAAATTGAATGCTAATATCTATTTGATAGATAATTGGTATTTAATTCATGGATATTTTATTCTAATATATTTGAATTATGATGTTAGACAATTTCATGTCAAATCAGTTTTGTTAGTCCCTAACAATACAACAAGAATTACAAAAGGGGGTTGAATGTAATTCTTAACCCTTTTTCAAAATCAAACAAGTTCTAACTTGATAAAATATGGTAGTAATAAAAACAAAGGCTTTTAAAGCTTTCTGGTGGATTTGAAAGTATCCACCATACATATATATATATATATATATATCAATGAGAACTCTGTGAAGCTTAAATGGCTCACAGCTGCTTTACAAGTTGAACAATCAAACTACAGAGAGATTCTTGATAAGTACAGCTTTTTCTATCTCTCTTTAAAATGTGTTTGCTTAGTTGAATGTTCTACTAGCTACACTTGGTTTATATATCACCAAGTTTACATGACAATAAGACAAGATAATAAAACAGAACATATCTAGTCTAACTCCATGTTGCTTCACTACTCTATTCCAGCATCTTTGAATATCTACACAATTTCATGGAAATGGTAATGCTTCTTTGTTCTCAAATTCCTGCTTAACAGGCTGCCACATTCCTTTTGCAAACACCCAACGCATGTGACTGTGTTGTCACTGTCAACAGATATTTGAATTTGATCATCCATCGGGAGTCTTGTAGATCATCCGTCGGGAGCTTTATTGATCATCCGTCAGATAGCTTTGTTGATCATCCGTCAGGTAGCTATTTGTCACTTGACTCTATTTCACTTATACAGAATTACAAGACATCACATATATACAATTAATCAACCTATTCTGCATATCCACTAGTAGTCAACATGACTCATAAACTCCTACAGAATCTACACAAAGTTGTTTGCAGAGATGTGCTATAATCCTTATTTGTTATATAAGTTACTCACTCGATGGATGTCAATTTGTCATCCGTCAGGACTATAAGGTTCATTCGTCAGGACTATATTTGATCATCCGTCGAGTGCTACAAATTACACTAAGTTGAATCTACTATGGTGTTTTGTTAATCTAATCATCAAGTACACAACATATTCCTAACAATCTCCCCCAATTTATGTCTACTAGAATTGTAGCCATAAATTAAGAGAAACTTGATGATAACAAAACACCCTAAAAATACAAATTAAAAAGTAGTAGATAGAAACTGATAAGTGCTACATTATTTATTTGAAAATTGAACAAAATAAAGTGTACAAAGAGTTCTCACAATCATTTTCAAAGTGCTCCTCTAGCCTGAGCAGATGATGTCTATTTCCTTGACTTTCTGGATTTCTTCCCAAGCTTTTTATCATTTTCTTCAATTTGATTTTGGAGTTGTCTGTGAAATTCAAGTTCATCAGGTTCAGATAGATCCAGTTTTTCTTGCATTTTGAACAGAGTCTCATTGCTAGAGATACTCAGTTGGTAATCCAGTCTGAAGAATCTTCTTACACCTTTGTCATCCATGAATTCAATAAGCCAATAAGGCCTCAGATGCACTCTACTTCCTGTGTAAGGAATTCTTAGAGTCTTTGGGAGTGCATTTTTAGCTTTATTACTCCTTAGCTCTTCAATCTTCTTTAGAACTAGTCTTCTTGCAGTCACATTAAATCCAAAGTTCTTCTTGAAGGATGAATAGACCTTTATCAGTACAAATTGGCTTTCTTGAAGAATCCTGTGAAGTGACCATGTGATCTCTTTTCCTCCCTTGTATTTGAACACTAACCTTTCAAGAAGATGTTTGTAAGCATCAATCCCTCTTACTTCTTCGAGTTCATCCAAGTAGAGATTTATATCAGAAAATTCCTTGATATCACAGATATACAAGAGATCTCCCTTGTTGACTTTGGGTTGAACTTTGGTTAGGGTCTTTGTTCTGAGAGTCATAGGCTTCACTTTCATGATTGCTCTAATATTTGTTTTCCTTGGCTTCTTGAATATAGGTAGATTTAATTCAGGAATTGGTAGACTATCCCAATCTATTGGCTCATCCTTTAGAATGATAGGTTCACCATGAAAGTTCTTGAATGGATCCACCATGAATTCCTCATGTGCCACAGAGGGCTTGGATGTTTGAGTTATAGTGGTAGATTGTTTGGGAATTGTTATGGATTAAAAACTAATATATATGATTGTTGTATTTAGTATTAAGGAACGTGAGCTTCAAGGCTCGATTTGGCTGCTCTCGTGTTTCGTAGCTTAACTCTGCCTTTACGAGATGCCTACGTATCTCTGTGAATTAGAGAATCAAGCCAAAAAACGTAGTTCTGATTTGTGGGGTGAGGCCCCTTATATAGATGTTGGGAGTCCTTGAATTGGACTTGGTATAGGAGACTTGGTGGGCAAGTCTCATAATTAGAATGGACTTTGGAGTCCTAGATAGTAGGAAACTGATTCCTTATCCTTTTAGGTGGCCTTGAGGCTAATCTATAAGGATTTATATCCTTATCGGGACTCTTCTCAATAGCTGATTTTTCCCTTATTAATTAATTATGAAATTAATTAATAATCAGGGCTTTTGGGCCTTCTTTATTCCATCAGGCCTGATCTGGTCCATCAGGCTTAACCTTTCTGGTGTGAGTATTATATATCTTTTTATTGGGCCTAGTAGCCCACACCTTGCAGTATTTAATCATACTATCATAATTTATTTATCCCTATCATTTGCCCCCCAACTTTTGGGAAACATTGATTAGGTTTCGCAGAAGTTAAGTCTGTTTATTCCCTTACAGGGTTTCGTTTTCGCGTAAAGTGTGGAGCGACCTACACATTTACAATGAATTTTCCTTTTATTCAGGAATTATCTTAATTTCCAGGAATTTTTCCCTTATTTCCGGGATTTTTCCCTAATTTCCAGGATTTGTCCCTAATTTTCTGGATTTTTCCCTAATTTTCTGGGATTTTTCCTTAATTTCTGGATTTTTCCCTAATTTTCTGGGATTTTTCCTTTAATTTCTGGATTTTTCCCTAATTTTCTGGGATTTATCCTTAATTTTCTGGATTTTCCCCAATTTTCTGGGATTTTTCCTTAATTTTCCGGGATTTATCCTTAATTTTCTGGATTTTTCCCTAATTTTCCGGGATTTATCCTTAATTTATCTGGATTTTTCCCTTAATTTCTGGGATTTATCCTTATTTTTCTGGCTTAAAATCGATCAGGATGTATACAAAATCGATCAGGATTCCTGACCGATTTCGATCAGGATCCTGATCGAATTAGCTCAGGAACTTACATTCTGGTCGACAGGATTCCTGATCGATTTCGATCAGGACTCTGATCGAATTGGCCTTCAAAGTGACACCCTAGTCGACTGATACATGGGCTTAATCGACAAGGATTCCTGATCGATTTCGATCAGGATTCTGATCGAATTAAGTGGCTTTCTACCATTCTGATCGAATAGAATATCGATCAGGACTCTCTTCTGTGTCGATCAGGACTCTGATCGATCATAGGGGATTTCTTCCCTCCTGTTCGATTGAGATATCGATCAGGATCCTTTTTTGCGTCGATTAGGACTCTGATCGAACTTAGGGGATTTCTTCCCTCCTGTTCGAATGAGATATCGATCAGGACTCTCTTCTGCGTCGATCAGGACTCTGATCGAACTAATTTAAAATTCTGGTCGATTTTTGACCCTTCATTTTCCATAGGAGCTTCTAGATTATTCCTGATATTTCTAGTAGATGGGCTTTTAGGTTGGGCCTGGCTAAATGGGCCTAGAAATGCCTCGTATTCCGAGCTTTTCGCCTATATAAGTGTAGTGTGAAGTGAGAATCCTCACTTCACTTCTCATTTCTCATTTTTCTCTCACAAATCTCTCTAGAGTTCTCCCTTTGAGAAGGCGATTTCCGGCGACCTCAGCCACCGCAGCTCCACCTTTCTCAGGTTTCTCTGGGTTTCAAGCCTTCAACCGAAGCATATCAATGGCGGATCGTGACTTGGCTCATTTGCAGAAGATGAATGTCTCTAAGAGAGGTACAAACATTTAAATTCAATCTCCATATACTTCCCTACTTGATATGATTAACTCGAAAGGTGATGAATATCCCTCTCTATCTGAGTTAGATTCGTATAATCATGGTAACACCTTTCATGAGTTAGATGGTAGGATATAGTCTATGAACACCCTGTACAGACTTCCACCCCACCTTAGGATTACTCCAGCCGCCCCTGGGGATAGGACTTGTAATTGGGAGGGGGATACTTTGTTTATCTATCGAGGAGCCCTGACCGCGGGTCTCAGGTTCCTATTCCATGAATTTATTCCTCGCTTACTGGCAGATGTACAAATTAACCCTTGTCAACTCCCTCCTAACGCTTGGAGGAACATTATCTGTTTTATGGTCCTTTGTCTTAGAAACAATTTTCCTCTTTCCGTAGCTGTCTTTAGGAAAGTTTTCCAATTCTATAATAGCGCCATGAGTCAACCAGGTTGGGTTTTAATTCGTCAACGGCCCAAAATCCCTCATATCTTTGATAGTAATTCCATAGTTGAGAACAACCCTAAATGGAGGGACGAGTTTGTGAGGCTGACCTGGGCTGGGGGTGATTGGGCCACACTCTTCCGTAGGCCCTTTTGCAAAGTGTCAGATGGGAGTCCAGGTAGCATCAGATTATCTGATGAGGAGGAGGTGGCCTACCAAGCCTTAATTTCGGATGATGGGAAAACAGACACCTGGACCCTTTTAAAGGAGTTTTCCTTGAAGAAAGTTGGTCTCTCTCAGGCCAGTGATAAGGGTAAATTTATAACTGGATAACCATTTTTCCTTCCCTTTAATTGTAACATTTTATCTCCTGCAATTTAATATTCTTTCTATCTTTCTTTTTCAGCTTGCGAGGCCATCAATAATGTCAACAGGCCCAAGAAAGGGGAGTCAGGCCGCCAGAAGAGGGCCAAGCTAAACAGGGACCCCAGGAGCAAACCTAACGGTCCTTCTTTTCTTAAGCCCCACATCCCGGTGGTCGAGCTGGGGGACGATGTGGATCCTCCACTTAAGGCACATTCCTTCAGGCCTAACTGGGGCTTCAGGAGGAGCGATACGGTGGTTGGATCCACCAAACATGCTAAGGATTGGTCATACCATTCAATCACTCCTCACGATTTCACTGACATTGTTACGGGGAGTGATATTGAGACTATTGAGCTTCTGGGTTCTCAAGCCCAAGCTGCGGTAACTTTCTTTTTTCTCTTTTTCTTTGAATCCCAACTTTCTCGTATTTCAACGAACTTGTGCTAACTCATACATATTTCTTTGCAGAGTAATACCTACTTCCAGGCGGCCCTCCACCAGGCTAGGTCCTGGAAGGGTAACTCAGATGGGTTTGAGAAGGAGATGAAGAAATGGGAAGAGAGAGCCAAGGTCCCGGAGAAGAAGCTGGACACGAAGAAAGAGGAGCTGGCTAAGGCTCATTCCGAGCTGGTGAAACTTAGGAGCGATAAGGATAAGCTCATTGATGACTACATGGATTCTGACAAGTTTAAGAATCTCATGGAGATTCATGATGAGGGTCTTTATTCCCTATAGTTTACTCAGGGATGGGATGCGACCGAAAAGGCGGTTTCTGAGAAGCACCCGGGCTTAGTCGACCCTAAGGACTTTATAAGTCCCGAGCAGGCTGAGCCGGAGGACAACATAGACGCCCTCTTCAACTCCCCTCAGCCAGATGATCGCATCTTGGATCCTAACACTGCTTCTCCTCCCGCTTCTCCTGCGAAGGATGCTGAAGGCGCTGATAAGGAGCAAGAGAATGAAGGCTCCCGCATGGAGGAGTAGTTTTTCTATTCTGTAATTTTATCCTTAACTTATGTCTGGACTTTTGCTTTTATTAAAACTTATTACCCTCCGGGGCTATTTTATATGCTACTTTCCTTATTTGCATTCTCTCCTTCATTTTTCCGATACTTTAATATCCAAACTTGGCTTAATGGGCCACACAAGTATTATCACAACTCAAACATCCATAGGTTGAAATAATTTTGAACTCTTCAATTTCAAGTCTAGTTTTCCAAAACCTTACATAATATGGGTTCGACCCTGATCTATAATAGCTGAAAAAATAAAAATCCTATGCAAACAAAGCTTCAAGGTGCTTTTAAACCTACTTGTCATAATGACAAGTGAGAATCGTACTTCGACCATCTTACACGTAGTAAACCTTCAGGTTTTGTGCGTGCCAAGTTCTCGGGACTTCAAAACCATCCATAGTCTCCAGCTTGTAGGTTCCTCTACCCTGAACGCTCTTGACTCTATACGGCCCTTCCCAATTTGGGGCAAGCTTTCCTTTCTGTCCGACACCAGAAGCCTCTATTTTTCTCAAGACTAGGTCACCTTGTTTGAAAAACCTCTCTTTAACCCTTAGGTTGTAGTAGAATGAAGCCTTTTTTTGATATTCTACTATCTTTGCATGTGCTTTATCTCGTACTTCATCGATTAAATCCAGGGCTAACCTCTGCCCTTCCTCATTTTCTTCTGCATTGAAAGCTTGAATCCTTGGAGAGGAATGTGATATCTCTACTGGAACTACTGCTTCTGCCCCATATGCCAACATGAAGGGAGTTGCTCCTGTCATGACTCTACAGGTAGTCCTGTAGGCCCATAATATTGGAAGTATTTCATCCACCCAATTATTTCTTGACTTCTCGATCCTCTTCTTTAGTCCATCCAGGATTATCCGATTTGCTACCTCTGCTTGCCCATTGGCTTGCGGATGAGCCACAGAGGTGAATCGTAACTCAATTTTATTTTCTTCACAATACTTCTTAAATTCCTCATTGTTGAATTGTGTTCCATTGTCAGTGACGAGGATACGGGGAATTCCATATCGGCACATAATGTTTTCCCACAGGAATTGTGCAACCTGCTTAGTTGTGATTTTGGCCAAGGGTTTGGCTTCGATCCACTTGGTGAAATAATCAATGGCTACAATCAGAAACTTCCTTTGTGCCGTGGCCATAGGAAAAGGCCCTAGAATATCCATCCCCCACATAGCAAAGGGAATAGGTGAGTTGATAGAGGTCAGCATCTCGGGGGGTTGTCTAACAACTGGTGCATGCTTCTGACAGCGATCACACTTCTTCACATATTCTTTGGCATCAGCCATCATTTCTGGCCAATAGAAGCCTAAACGGGTTATCTTATGAGCCAAGGCCCTGCCCCCCAAGTGTTGCCCATAAATACCTTCATGCACTTCCTCAAGAGCCAAGCGCGCCTCGTCGAGCCTGAGACACCTCAAGTAAGGAACCACGAAAGATCTCTTATACAGAATTCCATCTATCAAGGAGTACCTTAGTGCTCGAATAGTTAGCTTCCGTGCCTCAGTTGCATCGCTTGGCAACCAACCGGTCTGAATGTGAGCCTTGATGGGATCAATCCATGACGTCCCCATGCCTATGGGAGCCACAAGCTTAACATCTATGCTTCGTGTCTTCAAAATACGGAAGTACACACTTCCTGAACTTTCTTCAATCTCAGATGAAGCAAACTTTGATAGCGCATCTGCTTTAGCATTTTCTTCCCTTGGAATGTGTTCAATATGGCATTCATTAAATTGGGTCATCACAACCCTTACTAGGCGAACATACTTAGCCATCGTATCATCCCTTGCCTCAAATTCTCCCTTTACCTGGGATATGATCAACTTCGAGTCTCCACGGACCTTTAAGTTTTTGACTCTAAGTGTCCCAGCTAGACCAAGGCCAGCAATCAGGGCTTCATACTCTGCCTCATTGTTTGTGGTTGGGAAGTCTAGCTTCATAGCATACTCAATTAAGAATCCATCAGGGCTTTGCAAAACCAACCCTGCTCCACTAGAATTTGTTTTTGATGCTCCATCAAAATAGAGAACCCAATATTCTTTCTCCTTATCATCCTTCTCCCTGTCCCCATTGTCGACTCCCTTGTCTTGAGGTATGGTATCTTCCTGCCCCCGACTTCTTGGTTGGGTATGGTACACTCCACCATGAAGTCAGCTAGTGCCTGGGCTTTTATAGCCGTACGTGGCTTATACTTGAGATCGAACTCTCCCAACTCTATTGGCCACTTAATCAGTCTCCCACTTGCCTTGGGACTGTGAATGATATTTCTCAGTGGCTGATTTGTTAGCACTTCAATCTGGTGAGCTTGAAAATAAGGACGCAGCTTTCTTGAAGCCATTACCAAGGCTAAAGCGAATTTCTCAATATTTGAATAATTCAACTCAGCACCATGCAAAATTTTGCTGACATAGTATACGGGTTTCTGGACTTTCAGTTCTTCCTTAACCAACACCGCGCTCAAGGCGCTCTCTGAAACAGCCAAGTACAAGAATAAAATTTCACTCAGAACTGGCTTGGCCAACAACGGGGCCTGGGCCATATACTTCTTTAACTCTTCAAATGCCTTCTGGTTTTCCTCACTCCATACAAAGTCTTTGATGCTCTTTAGCGATTTGAAGAATGACAAACACTTGTCCCCCGACTTGGAGATGAATCGTCCTAGCGCAGCAACCCTTCCTGTAAGCTTCTGAACATCCTTAACAGTTTTTGGTGGTTCCATGTCCAGGATCGCCTTTATTTTATCCTGGTTAGCCTCAATTCCCCTCTTTGAGACCATCAGTCCCAAGAATTTTCCAGATCCTACTCCGAAAGCACACTTCGTTGGATTCAACATCATCTTGTGGTACCTCAGGACCTCAAAAGCTTACCTTAAATGGGCTATATGATCAGTCTTTACTAGACTCTTGACTAACATGTCATCAACATAGACTTCCATAGTCTTACCAATAAGATCCTTAAAACTTCTATTCACCAACCTTTGATAGGTGGCTCCGGCATTCTTGAGACCAAACGCCATAACAAGATAACAATAAACACCAAAGTCAGTGATAAATGATACCTTTGGAATGTCATCCTTATGCATTTTGATCTGGTTATATCCGCTAAATCCATCCATGAAACTCAGCATCTCATGTCCAGCAGTGGCATCAATCAAAGTATCAATTCTAGGCAGCAGAAAACAGTCTTTGGGGCATGCATCATTCAGATCAGTGAAGTCTATACACATCCTCCACTTTCCATTAGCCTTCTTCACCATTACAGGGTTTGCTAACCACTCCGGAAATTGAATCTCCTCAATGAAACCAGCCTCTAAGAGCTTTTCTACTTCCTGTTTTATAGCCTCTTGTCTTTCCGGGGCAAAATTTCTTTTCTTTTGTTTCACTGTCTTCCGGCTTGGATCCACATTTAGCTTGTGAGTAATTAACTCCGGGTCTATGCCTGGTATATCAGCTACTGACCATGCAAACACATCACTATTTTCTTGCAAAAATTTCACTAACTTCCCTCTAAAGGGTTCCTCTAATGTGGCTCCAATGAAAGTCATCCTCTCAGGAATCTCGGGGTCTAAAGGAACGGAAACCAATTCTTCTGTTGGCCTTCCTCTATTCTCATCATTTTCTCGAACATCCATATCTTCAATAGGAAGAACTTGCCCCCCGACTCCATCTGCCCTCAAAGAGGCAACATAACAGCTTCTAGCCATTTTTTGATCTCCTCTCTCTTCTCCAATCCCGTTTCGGGTGGGAAACTTCATGACTGAATGGTAGGAAGAGGGGACTGCCTTGAAGGCATGTATCCCTGTTCTCCCCATGATAGCATTATAAGTTGAACTAGCCTTTACCACCACGAAATCCAGCATCTGCGTTGCTTGCCTTGGTTCCGTACCTATGGTGGTCGGCAATTTGATTATCCCTTCCACATGACATTCTACTCCAGCAAATCCATATATCGGCATGTCGGTTGGTGTCAACTGGGAGTCGTTATACCCCATTCTTAGAAAGGTGTCGTGGAGCAAGATATCCACAGAAGTACCATTATCCACAAGGACCCTCTTAACCGGGCTATTTCCTATTATCGGTGTTATGACCAGCGGGTCGTCATGGGGAAACTTCACACCCTCTAGGTCAGAATCATCAAAAGCCAATGCTACTTCTGTCCTGGCCCTCTTCGGGGCTTCTCCAACAATATGCATAACCTCCCTAGTATATGCCTTTCTGGAATTTTTGGACAATCCAGCAGCAGTTGGACCTCCAAAGATCGTGTTTATCACAGGCCCTCGAGGGCATCGCGGTCCTCCAAAAATTGCATTTATAACCGGCCCTCTAGGTTGGGGATTCCGCCCCTGATCGTCTTGGTCCCTCCTACGATCTTCAAAGTTCTTCCTTCCTCCATCTCCAGTATACTTGTTCAATCTTCCTTTTCGAATCAAAAACTCAATTTCATCTTTCAATTGCCTACACTCATCGGTGTCATGGCCAACATCTTTGTGAAACCTGCAATACTTGCCCTTATCTAGCTTGGCGGGATCAGCCTTCAAGGGTTTAGGCCAGCGAATATCTCTGTCTTTCTCAATCTCCATCAAAATCTGACTTCTAGGAGCATTCAGCTTAGCGTATTCAGTGAACTTTTGCCCAGGTCCTCCCCTCTTGGGGGTTGAATCAGGGTTTTGTTCGGTCCTAGGATATTTGTCTTTTGCAATATATTCTAAGTCAGTTTTCCGCTTCTTGCCTCCAGTGGGCTCATTACTTACTACGGTCTTCCTCATACTTTCTTCAACCTTGATATACTTCCCTGCCCTCTCTTGGAGCTGCAACATGCTTTCAGGGGGACGTTTGGCCAAGGACATCTTAAAAAACTCGTCCCTAGTTCCTTGTTGCAGTGCTATCATGGCTACCTTATCATCAAGGTCCGGGACTTTTAAAGCCTCCTTTGTGAAACGATTCAGGTAATCTCTCAAGGATTCCTTAGCTCCCTGCACAAGACTCATAAGAGATACTGAACTTTTCTCATGGACTCTTCCACTGATGAATTGCTTAATAAAAGCCTGACTTAATTCTCTGAATGATCCAATAGAATTTGGGGGTAAGCGACTGTACCATCTTTGAGCCATACCCGACAGGGTTTGAGGGAAGGCCCGACACTTAATAGCGTCATTCACGGGTTGCAGCAGCAGTGCATTAGAGAATGTCCTGACATGGTTAGCGGGGTCTCCGGTGCCATCATAGGCTTTGATAGTGGGCATCTTGAATTTCCTTGAGATATGGGCATTCATTATTTCTTCTGTGAAGGGTGGAGTTGGATCATCAGGGTCTCCAAGGGGAAGGAGATTGCTTGGATCAGTTCTTGGAAAGACAGCCCTTCTTCGTACCGGACCATCCAGGTCTATGACAGGAGGAGGATTTCTCCCCCTAGGAGGCATCTGGGGTCTGGTGGCCTGGTGAGCTTCCAAGTCACGCCTCAGCCTTTGGATCTCAGCCTCATGAGCCCTTATCCTTTCCTGCACTTTCTGGGGATTCGCCCCTTGGGTGCTTCGAGGGCGTTGCCTTCCATCGGCCATCGGCTCCTTGCCTGGACGTCTCCTTCTTGGGGCCACTTCATCATCCGAAGATTCAGAATCTCTCTCAGTATAAGGACCAGAAAATTCCCGATCCTCGGGGATAGGAGCCAAACCTCGTATATAAGGGGGTGATTGCCCTCGTGCTTCACTTCGCCCAGCATATCCACTTCCTCCAACCTCGGGGTAAAGGGGCATCCCATAAGGGGGGTTAGTGGTAACAACAGTTGAATATTCATACCCGACGGGTCGAGAATTCACAGGTATATGTACTTGTTGAACTTGAGGATTCGTACCTTGAATAGTCGGGGGAGTCATCCCTTGTGGCTGAGATTCAGTTGCCCTTATCTGGGTTTCCGCTTGAGTAGATGCATAAGTTGAGTGGGGAGGAATCTCCACGGTTGATGAAATCACCTGAGTTGTCCCTGATGGTGTTCCCTCCTCCAGAGCGCTAGTTGTTCTCCGTGTTCTCACCATGGTTGTTGTTCAATTTCCACAGACGGCGCCAAATGTTATGGATTAAAAACTAATATATATGATTGCTGTATTTAGTATTAAGGAACGTGAGCTTCAAGGCTCGATTTGGCTGCTCTCGTGTTTCGTAGCTTAAATCTGCCTTTACGAGATGCCTACGTATCTCTGTAAATTTTAGAATCAAGCCAAAAAACGTAGTTCTGATTTGTGGGGTGAGGCCCCTTATATAGATGTTGGGAGTCCTTTAATTGGACTTGGTATAGGAGACTTGGTGGGTAAGTCTCATAATTAGAATGGACTTTGGAGTCCTAGATAGTAGAAAACTGATTTCTTATCCTTTTAGGTGGCCTTGAGGCTAATCTATAAGGATTTATATCCTTATCGGGACTCTTCTCAATAGCTGATTTTTCCCTTATTAATTAATTACGAAATTAATTAATAATCAGGGCTTTTGGGCCTTCTTTATTCCATCAGGCCTGATCTGGTCCATCAGGCTTAACCTTTCTGGTCTAAGTATCATATATCTTTTTATTGGGCCTAGCAGCCCACACCTTGCAGTATTTAATCATACTATCATAATTTATTTATCCCTATCAGGAATGTAGTCTTCCATTTCCTCATCATTGAAGTCCAATTTCCTTTTAGCTTGAAGCTTGTACTGAATGTTCTTTTCTGTTGAGGTGCATCTTGCACTTTCTGATCTTGATGTTCGACAATTACAGATGGTTGTACAGAAATCTCTTTTGTAGTCTTCACAGCTTGAAGCTTGGCCAAGATAGCAGCTTGCTCCTTCTTTTGTTTGAGCTTCTTAGCATCTAAGGCAGCTTGCTTCTTTTTTTCCTGATTCTTTCCTTCTCTTCCTTTTTAGCTTCTACAAACTGAGGGTGTCCAGCCACCACACAGATTTCTTTACCATTTCTGTAAATTTTGGCAATTCTTCTATTAAGGGCTGAATTAGCTGGATCTTTGTAAAATGTAATTGACCAAGACAACAACTTCTTTTCATCTGGCCTAGGTGTCTCAAACAAAAGATCCACAGGGTTTTTGTCTGAGAATTTTGAGTAGTTTCTTTTAGGCTTCATGATCAGATTTGCCTTTGGAGATTTGATACAAGATGTTTGGCCTTTTTCCAGATAATTCATACTCATTTCATTCACATAAATATTCTTGACTTGAGAGTGACGAATGAAGATTTTGTCTGACTTCTGAATTTGAACAAATTTCTTTTGGATGTCATCATCAATTTTCTTCCAATCTATTGGGCTCACTAGCTTCTTCTCAGCTGCTGCTTTCAGTTTGGCTCTTGTTTGATTGATAAGATCAATGCTATCTATAGCAGGTGGCTTTGTGAAGGCAATTGCTGGCATAATTGCTTTGCCGACTTGTATGTTTAGCACTTTCTGGTCCCCTCACTCCTTGATCCCTCTTGACTAATTGGGAGAATAAAGTCTTCTTTCTCCCCCTTTTTGTTATCAGCAAGTAGAGTAGAGGAAGAGTGTTAGGGGGAGATTGTAAGGCATATGTCATAGCCTATTTGTACATTCGAGGATTTAACTCAACTCAAATAAGAATGTAATAAGTAAATAGTGGATCTACCTTCAAAGAGATCTCGCAAAGTAATATCTGTCAAAGGATTCAGAAACAAGGTTCATCTACAGACTTGAGTAATTAATTCACTGGAAGAAGTTCAAAAAATTGATCAAGCCTCAGTGATATAAATCAAGGTTGTGGATTTAATCAAGTGACAGAGATCTCGTCAGGGTATCAAAGAATCACAAGGATTTAATCTGAAGAAAATCAATTATCAAAGTCAAGACATGAAGAAATGTCACGGAAGTTAGTCACTCATGAACCAGACAGTACATCGAGTGTCAACATTGAAGTGGTGGAATTGATTTATAATTCTCAGTGATTTTCAGAATATTTTCAGAAGAATGGTTGCTGCTCAGGATTAGTATTAATTCTCTATTAATTAATTAAGTCATATAATTTAATTAAGAAAATAAATTATATCTGCAAATATTAATTTATTTATTAATTGAACTAATTGATTAATTAATTCAGAATTAATATTAAGAATTTTCAGAAGTTTAATTGGATTAAAAACAGTCTTATATCAGCAAGACAATTGAAAATGAATTAGCATGACAATCTGGATTGTCATACCGATTGTCATGCCAAGTCATTTCAATTGTCATACCGAAAGTTATACTGGGAGGAGGATTGTCTTGCCAGTTCATTCTGATTGTCTTGCTAGTTCAATCAATAGTCTCACCGAAAGTCTTGTTAGCTCAATGGATTGTCTTGCTGAGCTAAAAGGATTGTCTTGCCAATTAAATCAAAGGTTGATTGATTACAAAAGCAATAGAAGCAGCAGAACAAAAAATATACAGAACACAACTCAAGAACAAAAATAAAGCAGCCGCAGAAGAAATATTTTATCCTTCATCTGCAAACTTTAAGATCATAATTTCTAGTTTGTAAAGTTAAATCCAAACCACTAGAAATCTTTATCTTGTTCTTGTGTAACTATCTAGCTGATCAAAATCCCTAGAACTTAATCTCAAATTGCGTTTAGCATTTGAATCTTTTTATTGCAAAAATAGAAAAAGTTCATGTCGAATTTATTCTAGATTTGTGATAATTAATTTTGAGATTAATTCCTTGTAATCGATACAGTTGTTGTAACACCTTTCAAGTTTAATAATATTCTTATTTAACTTGAATTTTGTTTCACATTTTTATTCCGCATTTAATTCGATTATTTGGTATTGTTTGTATTCAACCCCCCTTCTACAAACACATTGGGACCTAACAATTTGTATGAGAGCCTTCTGATTAACGAACAAATCAAGATCCTATACTTTTATGATTTTTCAACTCCTTGAATTTTTATTTATTCAAAAATTCATAATGACTTCACAAAAAGTTGGAACCGTTAAAATTCAACTATTTGATAAAGAAAATTATATCATGTGGAAGAAGAAGATGCTCTTGTTTTTACAAGTTGCAAATCCCAAATATCTGAACTTGTTAAAGAAGGGTCTAAAAACTCCGATGGTTATTGAACCAGAGGTGATAGAAGATGATGTTGTGATTACCAAAGCTAGAACCTATCCAAAAGAGCCTGAGGATTTTTCTCCTGCTGAAAAAGAAGAAGCCTCCTTGGATGCCAGCCTTCAGTTAATTTTAGTTGATTCCCTCGATCCCTTGATGAACATACATGTGATGAACTGTAAAAATTCCAAATACATCTGGGAAACTATTGAGGTGATTAATGAAGGTACAGAGGAAGTTAGGGAGAACAAGTTGGAGATCCTAACCTCTGAGTATGAACATTTTAAATCCAATCCAGGAGAAGGAATTACTGAAGTGTTTGAGAGGTACAATGCATTGATCAACAACCTGAACATAAATGGAAAATATTATTCAATCAGGGAGGTCAACAAAAAGTTCCTTTTAACACTGCCAACTCATCTTGAACATAGAATCACTGCCATAAGAGAAGCTAGAGATCTGAGTGAGATTTCTTTGGATAGACTCTATGGTGTGTTAAAAACCTATGAGTTGACCAGATTCAGCAGAAGGAAGTCTACGGGAAAGATAGAATGGTCAGTACATCTACTGCTCTTGTAGCTGAAGGTCAACAACAACAATCTCAACAGTCGGAGAGAATGGTACAATTTTCCAAGGCTGAGGAAAATGTGATAGTAGCAGAATATGATCCTCCTACTACAAATCAATCCATCGATGATTTTTATTCCTTGGAAGAGCTGGAGCAATTGGAAGATGAGTCAATGGCCCAAATTGTCAAGAGATTCTCCAATGTCAGATTCAAGAGAAATCCCAAGTTCAAGTACAAGTCCAGCTACAACAGATTCCAGACAGGTGGATCTTCATCCTCTAACACCAGTAGTGGTGGATACAAAACATGGATGGTTGATCGGAGCACCATTAGATGTTATAACTGCAATGAGTTATGACACTTTGCCACAGAATGTAGGAAGCCAAAGCAAGTAAGGAAGAACTCTTATGATTCAAATCAGAAGAGTAATTCTGAAAGGGCTTACCTGGAAAAGGGAAGAAGCTGGGATGATACTGATAGTGAAGATGAAGAAGATGAGAATCTTGCTCTTATGGCTAATGATGGAAAAGCTTCATCGTCAAGAAAAGAGGTAAAATTTACTGATGCTGAATTAGTTTATCATCTATGAGGTTCCTTAGATTGTGCTCGTCGTGATAATGAACTGTTAAGTCAGCAGATCAAAGACCTTGAGAAAGAGGTCAATGAATTAAGACTTGTGCACATTAATCAAGACAAGTTAAAAGAACAAGTATCTTTTCTAGAGAATAGAGTTGACTGTTATAGACAACTCGAAACTATTCTCAAAGACAAGATCACCAGTCTTGAGACTAAGGTTAGAGCCTACTTCAATTCTTGTTCGAAGGCTAAAGAGTTCTACCGTAAGCAAGCTGTTAATCAAACATCTGGAATAGGTTATAATTACAATGCTGCTATTGGAGAATTAGGCATAAACTCCCCTCCTCATGTCTGTGCTAAAGGGAGGGAAGTACCATATGTGCTTAAGGGTGTTGATGAACCCCTCTATAAAGCATTAATTACTGAACCATTTGATGTGACCTCTTCTGTTATTCAAGAAGAAATACGTGCTGAAGATCATGCTAATGAGAAGGTTGTTTCTGAGTCAAGTGTGTCGAAAGTTCCAGTCAAAGTTGTGAAAGCAACTGAGACTAACTCAGACACACATGAGTTGGATAACAAAAATGCCATGTCTACCATGCATAAATTGCCTGCTGTTAATCACTCTCATAAAGCATGTGGTGTTGCTAATTGTATGTCTTGTGCTTTCAATTTGATGTATGCTTATTTTAATGGTAAGCATTTTTCTAATGATAAGACTACTCCTCGTCAGCATGTGAATAATAAGAAGAATGATAGGTCTAAGACTGCTAGTCCTTCTAAGGCTAGAAAGGAGACATTTGTGCCTAAGCCTAAACAGAAATTTGTTAAGGCTGTTTATAAGGTCAAATGTTCAGTCATTGAGAAATTTGAGACCATGAAAGTTAAAAATATTGTTTTGCCTGACAAAGGACAATTCTACAAGTATGCCGGGCCCAATTAAGTTTGGATTCCGAAGAAGGTCTAATCCATTTGTAGTGCAGGGCATTAAACAGGTGTAACCGGTAGTGTGGATTCTTGACAGTGGATCATCAAGACATATGACCGGAGATAGAGCCCTGCTATCAAATGTGGTTGAGAAAGCTGCCCCCCTAGTTACCTTTGGAGATAACAGCAAAGGTTTATCTGAGGGATATGGCTGTTTGTAAGCTGGTAATGTTATCATTAAACTCAAACTTCTTTCCACATTAGTGATTTCTTATTTCATGTAAAATCCTTTGAAATCACTATTGTACATCATTTCTCTCAAAAGATTAAATGTATAATTTTTATTCATTATATATCTTAACTACATTTTATCTCTATAGTGCCATATATTCTGTGATACAGGTTCAGTCTCCAATGACTTTCTTTCATTGACAGTCATGAGGTTGAAAACCCACAACATCTATCCCAGACTGTAAAGATAAACACAGAAACAGAACCAACCAACACTCTCTTACCACTAAATGTAATATGACTGAGCATGAGGGAGATAGTGCCTTAGTGCACCACATAAGGAAGGTTCGGTAGTCAACTCAGTAGCTTTGTCTCCTACATAGATGAGTAGTATTTAAACCGAGACAACTGCTAGCCCCCATACATCTTCTCAAAAAGATGTAATGGTTGAAAAGGCACAAAAACAGTTACTAGATTCATTCTCTCAATAAGGTGCGCCCATTGAAATTTGCCTGTCGGCCAGGGTATCCGATGTAGTGTCACCACCTCAAATATAAACAATTCTTGATGCACAAGGAAAGGTTACACACACAAAGGATGAGTTGACGGAAACAAGAGTTTCGACCATTTTAAGGCCAGATTCGATTGTTCAAGGTTCGTTAATGGACCAATTGCCTTTACAGGTGTTAGGAGAGGATACTGATCCAAAAGCCATATGTCAGTGGTCAGTGTCTACCTCCCCAGGCTTAAATCCCCTGGATGCATCTGCGGATAGTGGATCTGACATAGGTGCAGATCGGTAACTTGTTGACAATGATTCAGATATTACCTGATGAGTCACAAGGAAATGTCTTCACAGACATTAGAAGGGAACTTTGATCTTTATGCTAAATTCGTTGGATCATTGTTTACCTTCCCAAAATTCAAATCTGGAACCCTAAAAGGGAAACTAGCAACTTGTAAATTATGACTCAGATCCATCTGACGAGTTTAACAAGGATGGGGATTTGTGAACTCCCATTGCACCACCTGTGACCTCCTTAAGGATGGATAAGGTGATTTTCCTTGCAGGTACAGCTGATTTTTGGAGCTATGAGTGGAGTGATACACTTGTGAGAATGAGTGTAAACACGAGTGGAGAGAAGAGTGAAACACATGTGAGGTACACTAAACAGAATCACACACTCACAGTGAGGAAGAAAGAGAAACACTTGTTATTTCTTTTCCAACCAAGTGAAATAGGAGAACTCCTTCAGAGGACGACATACATTCCTTCTTTAAGGGGGAGATAAAAGCTTAAGTAATAGTTTGGAGGATTCCTCAACTAAGGGGGAGAAATAGCAGGGAGGAAGAAAAAGATCCTACATATGTACACTACACCAGACCATTGTTGTTTGTAACTACGGATCCTATTGTACGGGAGAGGTGGTAAACACAAGGTGATTTTCTAGTAAGGGAAGAAGTTGTTTTCAAAAGGGGAGTACCATTGGTTTTTATCTGCGGATCCTATTGTACAGGAGAGGTGGTAAATGAAGGTGATCTTCTTTAATCAGTTGATTCTCATAGGGGGAGAAGCAAGAGAGATATGTGCTTCTCAACAGGAAATGTGGTTGTACAAAAGAAGATGAAACTACTTGAAGATATGTTCAGTCTAGAGGAACATCTATTTGGAATTTGGAAAAGGTTAAATGTTATCCAGAACTTTTCTACTATTTACTTTGCATTTCTGTTTATATCTTTTTCTTATTTGTTAGTTGAGTTATCCTCTAGGTATTTGTGTGTTATTGTCTAACAAACAAATAGGGGGAGATTATAAGGGGGAGATTGTAAGGCATATGTCATAGCCTATTTGTACATTCGAGGATTTAACTCAACTCAAATAAGAATGTAATAAGTAAATAGTGGATCTACCGTCAAAGAGATCTCGCAAAGTAACATCTGTCAAAGGATTCAGAAACAAGGTTCATCTACATACTTGAGGAATTAATTCACTGGAAGAAGTTCAAGAAATTGATCAAGCCTCAGTGATATAAATCAAGGTTGTGGATTTAATCAAGTGATAGAGATCTCGTCAGGGTATCAAAGAATTACAAGGATTTAATCTGAAGAAAATCAATTATCAAAGTCAAGACATGAAGAAACGTCACGGAAGTTAGTCACTCATGAACCGGACAGTACATTGAGTGTCAATATTGAAGTGGTGGAATTGATTCATAATTCTCAGTGATTTTCAGAAGATTTTCAGAAGAATGGTTGCTACTCGAGATTAGTATTAATTCTCTATTAATTAATTAAGTCATATAATTTAATTAAGAAAATAAATTATATCTGCAAATATTAATTTATTTATTAATTGAATTAATTGATTGATTAATTCAGAATTAATACTAAGAATTTTCAGAAGTTTAATTGGATTAAAAACAGTCTTATATCAGCAAGACAATTGAAAATGAATTAGCATGACAATCTGGATTGTCATACCGATTGTCATGCCAAGTCATTTCAATTGTCATACCGAAAGTTATACTGGGAGGAGGATTGTCTTGCCAGTTCATTCTGATTTTCTTGCTAGTTCAATCAATAGTCTCACCGAAAGTCTTGCTAGCTCAATGGATTGTCTTGCTGAGCTAAAAGGATTGTCTTTCCAATTAAATCAAAGGTTGATTGATTACAAAAGCAATAGAAGCAGCAGAACAAAAAATATACAGAACACAACTCAAGAACAAAAACAAAGCAGCCGCAGAAGAAATATTTTATCCTTCATCTGCAAACTTCAAGATCATAATTTCTAGTTTATAAAGTTAAATCCAAACCACTAGAAATTTTTATCTTGTTCTTGTGTAACTATCTAGCGGATCAAAATCCCTAGAACTTAATCTCAAATTGCGTTTAGCATTTGAATCTTTTTATTGCAAAAATAGAAAAAGTTCATGTCGAATTTATTCTAGATTTGTGATAATTAATTTGAGATTAATTCCTTGTAATCGATATAGTTGTTGTAACACCTTTCAAGTTTAATAATATTCTTATTTAACTTGAATTTTGTTTCACATTTTTATTCCGCATTTAATTCGATTATTTGGTATTTTTTGTATTCAACCCCCCTTCTACAAACACATTAGGACCTAACAAAGAGGTTTGTGCTGTCACTAGCTTTTGAAGCAAGTCTGTTTGTTGGGCTTGATGTAGATGAATAGCTATTAGAGAAGCTTCCATAGCAATCATCCTTTTATCCAAAGAATCCTCTTTAGTGGCAAGATCAGAGTTCTTCTTTAGTTATCTCTTAATATCAATCATTGTTGCTTCCGGAAGTTTAGCATCCAATCTTTTAGAAATATCCTTCTTCATTTGATCAATCTCAGTTTTGATAGAAGTGACATCTGATTGTGTTGAAAGCCTTGGATTTGTTGTAACTGAAGAGAAGCAATGTGTGCTTGTAGGAGCTTGTTGGTGCTTGCATTGGTTGTTGATTGAAGGGCAGATTATGTCTGACTGATGAGTTGTATGAGAGTGGTCTTGAAGTGATGTTCATCACATTTCTTTGAAAATGCCCAAGTTGGCATACCAGATCTGGAACTAGGGCTTTCTTCTCCCCCTATGTCCATTGGCTTCTCTTCACTATCATCACCCTCATCACCAAAGAATTCTTCTGACCCCCCAGCCTCATAATCAATGTCATCACCAGTTGTAGAAGGCATAGCTGTGATGACATCATTTGCTCTTTGCATTGATTAAGTGGCGTGCACCAAGTTCAGCATCCTCTCTGCATTTTCATTGACCTGTCCAACCAAAAGTTGATATGCGGGAACAGTATGAGTAAATGTCTCAACATCCAAAGAGGTGGAATCTATAACAGCTTGACTATGCTGAGATAGTTCCTCTCTGTCTGCATCATTAACATTCATTGACTCACTAACAATGATGTCCACCCTTATTTCTCCTGTACCTACATTTCTCTCATGATCTCTTTGTTCTTGCATCAAGGGCTCCCCTTGGCTTACCACCCTCACACCCTCACCTTCACCATCCAAGGTGGGACTCCTCTCACTCACTTTTTCCAGACCTGAAGAAATGGTCTGCATTGGTTCACTCATTTGCTCTCCTTTTGCCTGGGAGCAACCCAGCCTCTCACTTAATTTACTCCGTTCCCTCAGTCTAAGAGTGATTGCACTACTACTAAGTCATCTGCACTTGTGACAATTGTTGAACTTTGAAGTTGTGCAGAGACTCCCGACAGATGAGAAATATCCATCGGGATAGTAGTTTGACTATCCGACGGATGACTGCTGTTAGGTACATCCGTCGGGATACAATCACCACTCGACGAATGAATAATATCCACCGGGAGAGTATAAATGAATGAGTTTGGAGTGGAGACTATTGTAAAATCTGTGCAGATTGATGAAAGTTTAGGCATAGATGTCTCAATAGACTCAGAATGAAATGGCAAGTGAGTCAACAAATCATCTAAAAGATGATGCTCACTTGCTTGGATTTTTGGCTTCTCCAACAGAGTTAAAGATGGAGAATTTGGTTGTGATATATGAATCATGTCTACATCCAGTGAGTGTGTGGGTGAATTTGGTGTTTTAGGTGCTTTATATATTAATGATTTTGGCTGTGACTCCACATTTATTGGTGCCACATCAATCTGACTTTGAGATGGTGCAGTGACTGGGTCTTTAGCTCCAGTTTGCACTGTGTGTGCCCTATGCATCACCAAGGGTTTTAGATCTTTTGTTTCTTGCATAAGTCTGTAGAGAGCTTATGTCCCTAACCCTCTTGTTCTGTGCTCGTGGTTGGGAGCTTGTTTCAGTAGTAACATCCTTTTGGGAGGATGTAACTAGAAGTGAGCTAATATCCTTATTAATAACCACAGTTTGTTGGGAAACTGTGGCGTGGCTAGGCTTGGGTACACTAATCTCACCAGCCTTATCCTTAGGGTTTCTTTGACTTTCACCCTATCCCTCACTTAACTCACTCTCCTTCATACTCCCCTTTTTGTGTTTGGTAGTTTTTGCAACTAGTATCTTTTGAAAGACACCAGGGGGGCTTTCTTTGTTTTGGTTTTTGAAATTTTTGATTTGGTAGCTTGGGTAGGCATCTGTTGGGTCATTGACACAGATGCTATTGCTACACTTGAAGGCAAAGAAATTTGTGAGGTTGGAATTGTGGAGATAGTGGTGCTTACCTCACTTACCTGAGGGCCCTCCATGATTGGAAAGTAATGGAGGGGCACCTGTTTGTGGTGACTTTCCCTGTTGAGATCAGCAATGACTCTCCTTTCTTGAACCCAACAATTCAGTTTGTTGGTTGGGTTCTCAACAACAATATTCTCAACAAGATGGTTAGCAAGCATCACAAAGAATCTAGCATAATAGACACTTTTACCTCTCTTATTGAGTTCCCCTAACTTATACCCTAACTTAAACAAGACCAAGTCACTGAAATTAAAGTACTTATGAATAACTAGCATGTAAAGCATGTTAAGCATGAAGATGTTAACAGAGTCAAAATTGCTAATTTTATCAGAAAAATGCTTTAGTTACCACATCACACAGATAGCTCCATTCCTTTCTAAGACCTAGCCTCCTAATTTCACTTAACTTAGAAGTAGAAAATGCATAGCCCATAGAATTTAGCATGTTAACTATATCAGTGTCTGTGTGTGGAACAGTAGCAGTGTTATCTGGAATTCTAAAGCATGCTTTGACAATGTCACTATTAACACAAAACTGTTTACCTTTGAGAGTGAAAGTTATGGTCTTGTCAGTAGAGTTGTACACGGCAGTTGTCCATATCTCCTCCACAACTTCACAATAGATTGTGGGTGATTCTAGCATAGCATAACTGAGTTTACAGCACTTCACAAAATCCATCATCTTCTGAAAGTCTCCAGACTGAGGAATCTCCTTATTCACAAGTGCTGCAAAGTTGTTCTTTTCATAGATATATCCAGATTGAGACATGATTTTGACTACATGTGCCATTGTTAGAGAATAAGAAATTTTCAGAGAGAACTTTTTGCTTTGGAGAAGAAATGGAGTTAGAGCAATTGAATTGAGAGTGATAAAAGAAAAGAATCAAAATGAATTTTGCTTTTATACTCTCCTAAAAATAAACTGACAAATGTAATAAAGAACGAATCAAAATAGCCCAAAATAGCCTTTTAAATTAAAATGAACTGTCAAAAGTCTATCAATCATCCGTCGTGATATACTTACAGACTGTAAGTAAACTTGATGGATGATGTTTAGAAAATTAACAGCTATGATTTTGACAACTCGACGGATGGGAGTAAAATAATTTATCCATCGGGTAATAAAATATCCCAAAAAGGTAATTGATTTTTATTAAGATATTCTATTCCGACGGATGATCAGACTCGATGGATAATGATCATCCGTCGGGATTTAAATTTTGACTTAGCCAAAATTTCATTCAAAATAGAAAAATCAATTAAATTTCTGGCTGCATGCAAACTTGCAAAAATATCAGAAATTTTTTAAGAATAATTAAGCATACCTAACTCACTTACCAACCTTGAAAAGGTGGATTCATCCAATGGCTTGGTAAAGATATCTGCAAGTTGCTTTTCACTTGGAACAAAATGAAGTTCCACAGTACCATTCATTACATTTTCCCTAATGAAGTGGTACTTGATGTCTATGTGCTTTGTCCTTGAATGATGTACTGGATTCTCAGGCAATTGCACTTGTATTATCACAGAAAATAGGAATTCTTTCCACTTGCAGACCATAATCTAGCAATTAGTTTTTCATCCATAAAAAATGTACACAGCAGCTGCCAGCAGCAATGTCTTCAGCTTCCGCTGTAGAAGTAGAAACTGAATTTTGCTTTTTACTAAACCATGATACTAGCTTGTTTCCTAGAAATTGACAGGTTCCTGTTGTTCTTTTTCTATCAATTCTACAACCTGCATAGTCTGCATCTGAATAACTAGTTAGATCAAAACCAGAATCTCTAGGGTACCAAATGCGAAGTTTTGGTGTACCCTTGAGATATCTAAAAATTCTATTAATAGCTATTAAGTGAGATTCTCTAGGATCATCCTGAAATCTAGCACAGAGACATGTAGCAAACATTATATCTAGCCTACTAGCTGTTAAGTATAGAAGTGAGCCAACCATGCCTCTATAACTTGAAATATCCACAGACTTTTAAGTAGTGTTTAATTCAAGTTTAGTTGCAGTGGCCATGGGAGTTTTTGCAGATGTGCAATCCATTAGTTAAAACTTCTTTAAAAGATCATAAATGTATTTGGTTTGACCAATGAATATTCCATCACTAACTTGCTTAACTTGTAAACCAAGAAAGTAAGTCAATTCTCCCATCATGCTCATTTCATACTTACTTTGCATTAATTTGTCAAACTTTGCATTAATTTGGCAAAATTTTTGCAAAGTTTTTCATCTGTAGAGCCAAATATAATATCATCTACATAAATTTGAACAAATATGCTAGAGCTATTAACATTTGTAAAGAATAAAGTTTTGTCAACAGTACCTCTAGTGAAGTGATTCTCTAAAAGAAACTTTGACAAAGTGTCATACCAGGCTCTAAGTGCTTGCTTCAATCCACAAAGTGCTTTCAGAAGATAATATACATGTTCAGGAAAATTTGGATCCTTAAAACTAGGAGGCTGACTGACATAGACCTCCTCCTTCAAATCTCCATTCAAAAAGGCACTTTTGACATCCATTTGATAGTTTTTGAAATTGGCATGAGCTGCATAGGCTAGGAAGATTCCGATGGCTTTAAGTCTTGCAACAGGAGTAAAAGTTTCATCAAAATCTATTCCTTCTTATTGATAATAGCCCTTAGCAACCAATCTTGCTTTATTTCTGATGACTATGCCATTTTCATCCCTTTTGTTTCTGAATACCCACTTGGTGTCTATTGAGTTCTTTCCTTTAGGTTTGGGTATCAGCTTTCATATATTGTTCCTTTCAAATTGGTTTAGCTCTTCCTGCATAGCTAAAACCCAATCAGGATCCAACAGAGCTTCTTCTACCTTCTTTGGTTCCTCCTTAGATAAGAAGCTACTATACAAACATTCTTCTTGAGTTCTTTCCTTGTTTGAACTCTAGAAGATGAATCACCAATAATGAGCTCATGTGTGTGATCTCTTGTCCATTTTCTCTTCTGAGGTAGATTAGCTCTAGATGAAGAGGTCTCATTGTTGTCTTGATGTGTAACTGAGTTTTAATTATGAGAAACTCCCGCTAAATTTATGAATCTTTGATTTGAGAAAGGGGAACTTTCTGTAGATGATCTATTCTGACTTTCAGCTTCTCTTAATGTTCCGACGGATGATTCACTTTGTGTTCTGACGGATGAAGCTGATTGTCTCCCGACAGATAAGGCAGATTGTCTCCCGAGGGATGAAGCATTTTGTAACTCGACAGATGTTGAATTATGAGCTTCATTAGTTGTAGATTTTTCTGCATTATTTTTAATCACTATTTCTTGATCACTCTCATCATCACTGTCATCACTAACCATCTCCACATTATCAAACTTGAGGCTTTCCTGGAAATCTCCATCTTGTAGTCCTTCAATCTTTTTATCATCAAACACAACATGTATTGATTCCACAACAATGTTGGTTCTTAGATTGTAGACTCTATCTACCTTTCCCACAGCATTTCCAACAAAAATTCCTTCATCTGCTTTAGCATCAAACTTCCCATGTTGATCAGTTTGATTCTTTAAGATATAACATTTGCAGCCAAAGACATGACGAAAATTTAGAGTTAGTTTCCTGTTCTTGAATAATTGGTAGGGAGTCATGCACTTTGCTTGATTAACCAAAGAGATATTCTGAGTGTAGCAGGTAGTATTCACAGCTTCAGGCCAAAAATATGTTGGTAACTTTGATTCTTCAAGCATTGTCCTTGCAGCTTCAATAAGGGATCTGTTCTTTCTTTCCACTATTTCATTTTGTTGTGGAGTTCTTGCTGCAGAAAACTCATGCATAATCCCATTTTCTTCACAAAATGATCTCATCATATAATTCTTGAATTCAGTTCCATTGTCACTCCTGATTCTTCTTTAAAATCCGGATGATTGTTGACTTGCCTTATGTGATTGATGATGATTTCACTAGCTTCATCTTTAAACTTTAGGAAATATGTCCAAGAGAACTTTGAGAAATCATCCATAATTACTAGGCAAAATCTTTCCCTTAAAGCCCATTTATATTTTTATGTTGAGATGGACAACACATTGACTGGTCCAAACAAATCCATGTGTAGCAATTGCAAAGGTTCTTCAATTGTTGAATCAAGCTTCTTTCTGAATGATGCTTTGATCTGCTTTCCCTTTTGGCAGGCATCACACAATCCATCTTTTGTAAACTCCACTTGAGGAATACCTCTAACCAGTTCTTTCTTGACAAGCTCATTCATGGTCTTAAAGTTTAGATGGGACAACTTTTTGTTCCATAGCCAACTTTCATCTTGACTTGCTTTACTGAGAAGGCAAGTGACAGATTCTGTATTTGATGAGTTGAAGTAAGCTAGATAAACATTCCCTTTTCTCACTCCAATGAGAACCACTTTGTTCCTCTTTTTGTTTGTCACAACATAGGCTAATGAATTAAATGTTACTGAGTTGCCCTTATCACAAAGCTGGCTGATACTCAACAAATTATGCGTGAGACTATCCACTAGGGCACCCTCTTCAATGATGCCATTGTCTTTTGAAATCAAGCCATATCCCACAGTAAAACCCTTGCTGTCATCTCCAAAAGTAATACTTAGGGCAGCTCTTTCCTTGAACTCAGTGAGCAGGGTAGAATCTCCAGTCATGTGCCTTGAGCAACCACTATCCAAATACCAAAGATTCTTTCTGTTTCACTGCACACATCAAAATCAAATCAAGTTGATTTTGGTACCCAAGTTTCCTTGGGTCCTTCCTTGTTAGCTTTCTTCTTTGGTTTCTTAGGTTTGATCTCATTTGACTTGGGAATTTCTGATCCATCCTTAGTCATTTGAGTTGGACCTTTGAAATAAGTCATTTGAACAAAATTGTTATGCACATTTTGATTAACAGGAAAAGGCATGCTATTTGCAAACATGTTATTCCAGTAAGGCATGCTAAATGGTATTTGAGGCATACTAAATGCAGCATAATAAGGATTAGGTACAAATAGCATAGCAGCAAATTGTGCATTCATATTCTGAGCAGACATAGCATTCATAGGCATAGCAGACATAACATTCATTCTGGGAAAAGAAGGAGGTACAGTCATGGAAGTAGGCATGGCAATCTTGTAATTAACAGACAAATGATTAACACTACCACACTTAACACAGATTTTTTTTGGAGCATATTTATCAGGTGTGTAGTTGTTATGTTTGTTAATTCCTACTTTCCCATTTCAATTGTTTTTCTTTTTAGCATCTGTTTTAACCTTAATCTTTTCTAATCTGTCATTCAATTGCTTGATGGACAAATGACCAACATTAACCTTCTTTTCCTTCCTGACTTGACTTGATTCTCCTGGAATAAAGCTCTTGGAAACCGATCCATATTTCTCATTCAGCTTGGCTTGCTTAGCTTTGCTCACTGGTTTACTCACAGCTGGCGGATGTGGCTCTCTAGCACTTGATGGATAATCCTTTTGATTATCTGACGGATGATTTTCATCATTCGTCGAGTCCACATCTGTCGACAATCCTTCAACCATATTGGATTCCATCTTCTCCTTGCTCTTCTTCCAGGCTGCATCACAAAAGGACTCAATACCTTAAACTTTAGTGATTTGAGCATGGACATCTCTGGATGATATCCATGCCTTGATCACTTCTTGTTCTCGTTCAAGCTGCTTCTTCAAAATTTCTTCTTTCTTCAAGGACTCAGTTAATTCATCCTTAGCAATCTTACAACCAATTCTCAATTTTTCAAATTCAATAAATCGAGAGTGAGGGACTTAAGTGTAACATGTAAGTGATATAATTCTGTGGACATGTCATTAATTGCATCATGACACTCATCCTTAGTCAAATATGCTAGGTTAATGGTGATTACCTGATTACTTAAAGAACTTGTTTCTGTTTCATTAGACTTGGCCATCAGGGCTAGGTTGACATAGCTTGTTTCTTCATCTTCATCCAATCCATTAGATGCCCAGTCATTTTCTTGTGTAATGAAAGCCCTTTCCTTTTGCTTGAGCAACTCAAAATATTTCTTTTTATAATCAACAGGATCAAACTTCTTCTTGCTGGAATCTGACTTTCTGCACTCATTAGCAAAATGACCAGCTAAGCCATATTTGAAACACTTGAATTTTGATTTATCCATCATGTTTCTATTTGGCTTAGCAGCTCCAAAGTTCTTCTTGAACTTGAGCTTAGAAAATCTTCTGGATAAGAATGCTAAATGCTCATCAATATCATCCATGTCATCTGGACTAAACTGTTCTTCATTTTCAGCTATCAGTCCCTTACCCTTGCTTTCACTGACCTTTAATGTAGACTCAACAGCTTCTACCTTCATCTTTTTCTCCTTCTCTAACTCAACAACCAGTGCTATGGACCCTCCTTTCTTCCTTCCTTTCTCCATCCTTTCATCTTGCTCTATTTCAAGGTCATAAATTTTTAGGATGACGTAAAGTCTCTCTAAGACAAACTCCTTGTATTCTTGTGAATTTCTCAATGAGACTATCATTGGCTTCCACTCCTTTGGAAGAGATCTAAGGAACTTGAGGTTAGAGTCTTTTTTTGATAGACTCTTCTATGCAGCTTTAGAGCATTTAGTAGCTTTTGAAATCTACTAAAATGTCAGTGAGAGACTCACATTCTTCACAGTGGAAATGCTCATATTGCTGAATCAGTAGCTACATCTTATTTTCCCTCACTTGTTTAGTACCATCACAGATTATCTGAATTGTGTCACAAACCTCCTTGGCTATTTTGCAGTTAATGATGTTATCAAACATATGACCATCAACTCCATTGAATAATATGTTCATGGCCTTCTTGTCTTTCCTGACATGCTCAATATAAGGGTCTGACCATTCATGTCTTGGTTTGGGAACAAATGGTTCATTGCCAGTTACAACTCTCATTGGTACATGGGGACCTCTCTCTATGCAATCCACATAGGCCTCATCTTGGGAAAGAATATGTAGGTGCATTTTTACCTTCCAGTGGTGGTAATTATCTTTGTCCAGAAATGAAATTTTGACTCCAACATCCTTCTTGTTCATCTTGTTGTTTGTTGTGATCTTTACAGTCTTTGTACTTCAAGAGCTTGCTCTGATACCAATTGTTAGTCCCTAACTATACAACAAGAATTACAGAAGGGGGGTTGAATGTAAATCTTATCCTTTTTTCAAAATCAAACAAGTTCTAACTTGATAAAATATGGTAGTAATAAAACAAAGGCTTTTAAAACTTTCTGGTGGATTTGAAAGTATCCACCAGAGATATATATATCAATGAGAACTCTGTGAAGCTTAAATGGCTCACAACTTTATAAGTTGAACAATCAAACTACAGAGAGATTCTCGACAAGTACAGCTTTTTCCATCTCTCTTTAAAATGTGTTTGCTTTGTTGAATCTTCTACTAGCTACACTTGGTTTATATATCACCAAGTTTACATGACAATAAAACAAGATAATAAAACAAAATATATCTAGTCTAACTCCATGCTCCTTCACTACTCTATTCCAGCATCTTTGAATATCTTCACAATTGCATGGAAATGGTAATGCTTCTTTGTTCTCAAATTCCTTCTTAACAGGCTGCCACATTCCTTTTACAAATACCCAACGCATGTGACTGTGTTGTCAATGTCAACAGATATTTGAATTTGATCATCCATCAGGAGTCTTGTAGATCATCCGTCGGGAGCTTTGTTGATCATCCGTCGGGTAGCTTTGTTGATCATCCATCGGGTAGCTATTTTTCACTTGACTCCATTTCACTTATACATAATTACAAGTCATCACATATTTACAATTAATCAACCTATTCTGCATATCCACTAGTAGTCAACATGACTCATAAACTCCTACAGAATCTACACAAAGTTGTTTGCAGAGATGTGCTACAATCCTTATTTATTACATAAGCTACTCACTCGATGGATGTCATCCGTCGGGACTATAAGGTTCATCCGTCGGGATTATATTTGATCATCCGTCGAGTGCTACAAATTACACTAAGTTGAATCTACTAAGGTGTTTTGTTAATCTAATCATCAAGTACACAACATATTCCTAACAAGTTTCATGATTTAAATTATATTAAAGTAGGATGCAACATAATTATTAGTATCTAAAGTACTTGACAAGTATCAAACTATGATATATTGTTAATATTTTGTTGCAGTTAAGTATGAGATTTTAAGTTCTAGTGAATTTATATGAGTAGCTATATCTAAAAGATTCACTGTAATTTAAAATTAGCAGCATAGCCAGTCTTATTAAGGTTATTTATCAATAAAAAATTATGTTGATTATAATCTTATAAAGATAGATTATGGAGCTTTTGACATGAATTAGAATTGCTTAGATTTTATCCTAAGTGATCAATGCTTTTATAAAAACTCATTCTATTGAAAGACAAAATCTTTCTTTCTCTTCTTATTACTGCTAGGTCATGAGTCTGTGTCTTTTTCATATTAAAAGACATGATTATTTATCTTTTTATGCATAAAAAAAGACTTGTGCACTCAAACAGTTTTAAGAGAAAAATCAAACTTCTTTCTACAACCATGATTGCTTATTTCATTAAAATCTTTTGAAATCACTATTGTACATCATTTCTCTCAAAAGATTAAATGCATAACTTTCATTCATTATAGATCTTAAGTGCATTGTATCTCTATATTTCCATATGTTTTGTGATACAGGTTCAGCCTCCAATGACCTTCTTTCATTGATATTCATGAGGTCGAAAACCCACAACTTCTATCCCAGACTATAAAGATAAACACAGAACCAGAACCAACAAACACTCTCTTACCCCCTAAAATGAAGTATGAATGAGCGTGAGGGAGAAAGTGCCTTAGTGCACCACATATGGAAGATTCTGAAGTCAACCCAACAACTCTGTCTCCTACAAAGATGAGTAGTATTTAAACTGAGGCAACTGCTAGCACCCATACATTTTCTCAAAAAGATGTAATGGCTGAAAAGGTACAAAAACAGTTACTAGATTCATCCTCTCAACAGGGCGCGTCTATTGAAATTCGCATGTCGGCCAGGATATCTGATGTAGTGTCACCACCTCAAATATAAACAATTCTTGATGCACAAGGGTAAGTTACACACACAAAGGAAGAGTTGACGAAAACAAGAGTTTGGACCATTTTACGGTCAGATTCGATTGTTCAAGGTTCTTTAATGGACCAATTGCCTTTATAGGTGTTAGGAGTGGATATTGATCCAATAGCCATATGTTAGTGGTCAGTGTCTACCTCCCCAGGCTTAAATCCCCTGGATGCATCTGCAGATAGTAGATCTGATATAGGTGCAGATTGGCAACTTGTTGACAATGATTCAGATTTACCTGATGAGTCACAAGGAAATGTCTTCACAGACATTATAATGGAATTTTGATCTTTATGCTAAATTCTTTGGATAATTGTTTACCTTCCCAGAGTTCAAATCCGGAACCCTAAAAGGGAAACTAGCAACTTGTAGATTATGACTCAGATTCATCTGACGAGTCTAACGAAGATGGGGATTTGCGAACTCCCATTGCACCACCCGTGACCTCCTTAAGGATGGCTAAGGTGATTTTTCTTGCAGGTACAACTGGATTTTGGAGCTATGAGAGGAGTGATACACTTGTGAGAATGAGTGTAAACATGAGTGGAGAGAAGAGTGAAACACATACGAGGTACACAAAACAGAATCACACACTCATAGTGAGGAAGAAAGAGAAACATTATATCCCATTCCCTATCCCTAGACATGGTTCTTGATACTTTGGGTCTCGAATCTGTTCATGACTGGAATCTAACTCTTAGGGACCAAACATTTACAGATTAGATTAGAATACTTCGAGACCTAACCAGTTGGGTGCTAACAATTGGTAATAATTGGTGATCTCACAGTTGGGAGGTATAAGGAGTTTGGAATATTGGTTAACATGATAATCAACAGTGAAACCATTTTGCAGAATTTAAAGGGACATGGTTGATCAGACTCTGGCTTGTTATTTCTTTTCCAACCAAGTAAAATATGAGAACTCCTTCAGACAATAACATACATTCTTTCTCTAAGGGGGAGTTAAAAGCTTATATAATAGTTTGGAGGATTTCTCAACTAAGGGGGGGAAATAGCAAGGAGGAGGACAAAGGTAAAGCACATGTACATCACACAACATCAGAAGAAGTGGATTGGTTCATAACTGTAAGGCATATGTCATAGCCTATTTGTATATTCGAGGATTTAACTCAACTCAAATAAGAATGTAATAAGTAAATAGTGGATCTATCGTCAAAGAGATCTCGCAAAGTAACATCTGTCAAAGGATTCAGAAACAAGGTTCATCTAAAGACTTGAGGAATTAATTGACTGGAAGAAGTTCATGAAATTGATCAAGCCTCAGTGATATAAATCAAGGTTGTGGATTTAATCAAGTGACAGAGATCTCGTCAGGGTATCAAAGAATTACAAGGATTTAATCTGAAGAAAATCAAAGTGTCAACGTCAAGACATGAAGAAATGTCACGGAAGTTAGTCACTCATGAAATAGACAGTACATCGAGTGTCAATATTAAAGTGGTGGAATTGATTCATAATTCTCAGTGATTTTCAGAAGATTTTCAGAAGAATGGTTGCTGCTCAGGATTAGTATTAATTCTCTATTAATTAATTAAGTCATATAATTTAATTAAGAAAATAAATTATATATGCAAAGATTAATTTACTTATTAATTGAATTAATTGATTAATTAATTTAGAATTAATATTAATAATTTTCAGAAGTTTAATTGGATTAAAAATAGTCTTAAATCAGCAAGACAATTGAAAATGAACTAGCATGATAATCTGGATTGTCATACCGATTGTCATGCCAAGTCATTTCAAGAATCATACCGAAAGTTCTATTGGGAAGGAGATTGTCTTGTTAGTTCAACTGATTGTCATACCGAAAGTCATTGTAGTTCAATCAGATTGTCTTGCTAGTACAATCAATAGTCCTACCGATTGTCATACCAGCTGTTGGGATTGTCTTGCCAATTAAATTCAAGTGGGTTGTTTTAATATAAAACAACAGAAGCAGCAGAAGACTAATTCATCCAACAGAATACATTCTAAACAAGAACACAGAAGCAGCCGCCTAGAAATATTCCATTTTCATCTGCATATTTCAAGATCACAATTTCTAGTAATTAAAGTTAAATCCAAACCACTAGAAATCTTTATCTTGTTCTTGTGTAACTATCTAGCGGATCAAAATCCCTAGAACTTAATCTCAAATTGCGTTTAGCATTTGAATCTTTTTATTACAATAATAGAAAAAGTTCATGTCGAATTTATTCTAGATTTGTGATAATTAATTTCAGATTAATTCCTTGTAATCGATACAGTTTTTGTAACACCTTTCAAGTTTAATAATATTCTTATTTAACTTGAATTTTGTTTCATATTTTTATTCCGCATTTAATTTGATTATTCGGTACGGTTTTGTATTCAACCCCCCTTCTACAAACACATTGGGACCTAACAATTGGTATCAGAGCCTTCTGATTAACGAACAAATCAAGATCCTAGACTTTTGTGATTTTTCAACTCCTTGAATTTTTATTTATTCAAAAATTCATAATGACTTCACAAAATATTGGAACCGTTAAAATTCCACTATTTGATAAAGAAAATTATATCATGTGGAAGAAGAATATGCTCTTGTTTTTACAAGTTGCAAATCCCAAATATCTGAACTTGTTAAAGAAGGGTCCAACAACTCCAATGGTTATTGAACCAGAGGTGATAGTAGATGATCTTGTGATTACCAAAGCTAGAACCTATCCAAAAGAGACTGAGGATTTTTCTCCTGCTGAAAAAGAAGAAGCCTCCTTGGATGCCAGCCTTCAGTTAATTTTAGTTGATTCCCTCGATACCTTGATGAACAGACATGTGATGAACTGTAAAAATTCCAAACACATCTGGGAAACTATTGAGGTGATTAATGAAGGTACAGAGGAAGTTAGGGAGAACAAGTTGGAGATCCTAACCTCTGAGTATGAAAATTTTAAATCAAATCCAGGAGAAGGAATTACTGAAGTGTTTGAGAGGTACAATGCGTTGATCAACAACCTAAACATAAATGGGAAATATTATTCAATCAGAGAGGTCAACAAAAAGTTCCTTTTAACACTACCAACTCATCTTGAACATAGAATCACTGCCATTAGAGAAGCTAGAGATCTGAGTGAGATTTCTTTGGATAGACTCTATGGTGTGTTGAAAACCTATGAGTTGGAGCAGATTCAGCAAACGGAAGTCTACGGGAAAGATAGAATGGTTAACACATCTACTGCTCTTGTAGCTGAAGGTCAACAACAACAACAATCTCAACAGTCGGAGAGAATGGTACAATTTTCCAAGGATGAGGAAAATGTGATAGTAGCATAATATGATCCTCCTACTACAAATCAATCCAGTGATGATTTTTATTCTTTGGAAGAGCTGGAGCAATTGGAAGATGATTCAATGGCCCAAATTGTTAAGAGATTCTCCAATGTCAGATTCAAGAGAAATCCCAAGTTCAAGTACAAGTCCAACTACAACAGATTCCAGACAGGTGGATCTTCATCCTCTAACACCAGTAGTGGTGGATACAAAATAGGGATGGTTGATCGGAGAACCATTAGATGTTATAACTGCAATGAGTTGGGACACTTTGCCACAGAATGCAGGAAGCCAAAGCAAGTAAGGAAGAACTCTTATGATTCAAATCAGAAGAGTAACTCTGAAAGGGCTTACCTGGCAAAGGGAAGAAGCTGGGATAATACTGATAGTGAAGATGAAGAAGATGAGAATCTTGCTCTTATGGCTATCGATGGAAAAGCTTCATCGTCAAGAAAAGAGGTACAATTTACTGATGCTGAATTAGTTTATCATCTAGGAGGTTCCTTAGATTGTGCTCGTCGTGATAATGAACTGTTAAGTCAGTAGATCAAAGACCTCGAGAAAGAGGTCAATGAATTAAGACTTGTGCACATTAATCAAGACAAGTTAAAAGAACAAGTATCTTTTCTAGTGAATAGAGTTGACTGTTATAGACAACTCGAAACTATTCTCAAAGACAAGATCACCGGTCTTGAGACTAAGGTTAGAGCCTACTTCAATTCTTGTTCGAAGGCTAAAGAGTTCTACAGTAAGCAAGCTGTTAATCAAACATCTGGAATAGGTTATGATTACAATGCTGCTATTGGAGAATTAGGCATAAACTCCCCTCCTCATGTATGTGCTAAAGGTAAAAAAGTACCACATGTGCTTAAGGGTGTTGATGAACCCCTCTATAAAGCATCAATTGCTGAACCATTTGATGCGACCTCTTCTGTTATTCAAGAAGAAATACGTGCTGAAGATCATGCTTTCCAAGTCAAGTGTGTTGAATGTTCCAGTCAAAGTTGTGAAAGCAACTGAGACTAACTCAGACATACATGAGTTGGGTAACAAAAATGCCATGTCTACCATGCATAAATTGTCTGTTGTTAATCACTCTCATAAAGCATGTGGTGTTGCTAATTGTATGTCTTGTGCTTTTAATTTGATGTATGCTTATTTTAATGGCATGCATGTTTCTAGTGATAAGACTACTCCTCGTCAGCATGTGAATAATAAGAAGCATGATAGGTCTAAGACTGATAGTCCTTCTAAGGCTAGAAAGGAGACATTTGTGCCTAAGCCTAAACAGAAATTTGTTAAGGCTGTTTACAAGGTCAAATTTTCAGTCATTGAGGATGTTGAGACCATTAAAATTAAAAATGTTGTTTTGCCTGACAAAGGACAATTCTACAAGTATGCCGGGCCCAACCAAGTTTGGGTTCCGAAGAAGGTCCAATCCATTTGAAGTGCAGGGCAGTATACAGGTGTAACCGGTAGTGTGGATTCTTGACAAGTGGATCATCAAGACATATGACTGGAGATAGAGCCCTGCTATCAAATGTGGATTTAGAAAGCTTGCCCCCTGGTTACCTTTGGAGATAACAGCAAAGGTTTATCTGAGGGATATGGCTGTTTGTAAGCTGGTAATGTTATCATTGAAATCAAACTTCTTTCTACATTAGTGATTTCTTATTTCATGTAAAATCCTTTGAAATCACTATTGTACATCATTTCTATCAAAAGATTAAATGTATAATTTTCATTCATTATATATCTTAAGTACATTTTATCTCTCTATAGTGCCCTATATTCTGTGATACAGGTTCAGTCTCCAATGACTTTCTTTCATTGACAGTCATGAGGTTGAAAACCCACAACTTCTATCCTAGACTGTAAAGACAAACACAGAAACAGAACCAACCAACACTCTCTTACCACTAAATGTAGTATGAATGAGTGTGAGGGAGATAGTGCCTTAGTGCACCACATAAGGAAGGTTCTGTAGTCAACCCAATAGCTCTGTCTCCTACATATATGAGTAGTATTTAAACCGAGACAACTGCTAGCCCCCATATATCTTCTTAAAAAGATGTAATGGCTAAAAAGGCACAAAAACAGTTACTAGATTCATTCTCTCAACAGGGTGCGTCTATTGAAATTTGCCTGTCGGCCAGGGTATCCGATGTAGTGTCACCACCTCAAATATAAACAATTCTTGATGCACAAGGAAAGGTTACACACACAAAAGATGAGTTGACGGAAACAAGAGTTTCGACCATTTTAAGGTCAGATTCGATTGTTCAAGGTTCATTAATGGACCAATTGCCTTTACAGGTGTTAGGAGAGGATACTGATCCAAAAGCCATATGTCAGTGGTCAGTGTCTACCTCCCCAGGCTTAAATCCCCTGGATGCATATGCGGATAGTGGATCTGACATAGGTGTTGATCGGCAACTTGTTGACAATGATTCAGATATTACCTGATGAGTCACAAGGAAATGTCTTCACAGACATTAGAAGGGAACTTTGATCTTTATGCTAAATTCATTGGATCATTGTTTACCTTCTCAGAATTCAAATCTGGAACCCTAAAAGGGAAAATAGCAACTTGTAGATTATGACTCAGATTCATCTGACGAGTTTAACAAGGATGGGGATTTGTGAACTCCTATTGCATCACCAGTGACCTCCTTAAGGATGGCTAAGGTGATTTTCCTTGCAGGTACAGCTAAATGTTGGAGCTATGAGAGGAGTGATACACTTGTGAGAATGAGTGTAAACACGAGTTGAGAGAAGAATGAAACACATGTGAGGTACCCTAAACAGAATCACACACTCACAGTGAGGAAGAAAGAGAAACTACTTGTTATTTCTTTTCCAACCAAGTGAAACATGAGAATTCCTTCAGACGACGACATACATTCCTTTTCTAAGGGGGAGATAAAAGCTTAAGTAATAGTTTGGAGGATTCCTCAACTAAGGGGGAGAAATAGCAGGGAGGAAGAAAAAGATCCAACATGTACACTACACCACACCATTGTTGTTTGTAACTACGGATCCTATTGTACGGGAGAGGTGGTAAACACAAGGTGATTTTCTAGTAAGAGAAGAAGCTGTTTTCTAAAAGGGGAGTACCATTGGTTTTTATCTACGGATCCTATTGTACGGGAGATGTGGTAAACGAAGGTGATCTTCTTTAATCAGTTAATTCTCATAGGGGGAGAAGCAAGAGAGATATGTGCTTCTCAACAGGAAATGTGGTTGTACAAAAGAAGATGAAACTACATGAAGATATGTTCAGTCTAGAGGAACATCTATTTGGAATCTGGAAAAGTTTAAATGTTATCCAGAACTTTTCTGCTATTTACTTTGCATTTCTGTTTATATCTTTTTCTTATTTGTTAGTTGAGTTATCCTCTAGGTATTTGTTGTTATTGTCTAACAAACAAATAGGGGAAGATTGTAAGGCATATGTCATAGCCTATTTATATATTCGAGGATTTAACTCAACTCAAATATGAATGTAATAAGTAAATAGTGGATCTACCGTCAAAGAGATCTCGCAAAGTAACATCTGTCAAAGGATTCAGAAACAAGGTTCATCTACAGACTTGAGGAATTAATTCACTGGAAGAAGTTCAAGAAATTGATCAAGCCTCAGTGATATAAATCAAGGTTGTGGATTTAATCAAGTGACAGAGATCTCGTCAGGGTATCAAAGAATTACAAGGATTTAATCTGAAGAAAATCAAAGTGTCAACGCCAAGACATGAAGAAACGTCACGGAAGTTAGTCACTCATGAACCAGACAGTACATCGAGTGTCAATATTGAAGTGGTGGAATTGATTCATAATTCTCAGTGATTTTCAGAAGATTTTCAGAAGAATGGTTGCTGCTCAGGATTAGTATTAATTCTCTATTATTAATTAAGTCATATAATTTAATTAGGAAAATAAATTATATATGCAAAGATTAATTTATTTATTAATTGAATTAATTGATTAATTAATTGAGAATTAATATTAAGAATTTTCAGAAGTTTAATTGGATTAAAAACAATCTTAAATCAGCAAGACAATTGAAAATGAACTAGCATGACAATCTGGATTGTCATACCGATTGTCATGCCAAGTCATTTCAATAGTCATACCGAAAGTTCTACTGGGAAGGAGATTGTCTTGCTAGTTCAACTAATTGTCATACCGAAAGTCATTGTAGTTCAATCAGATTGTCTTGCTAGTACAATCAATAGTCCTACCGATTGTCATACCAGCTGTTGGGATTGTCTTGCCAACTAAATTCAAGTGGGTTGTTTTAATATAAAACAACAGAAGCAGAAGAAGACTAATTCATCCAACAGAATACATTCTAAATAAGAACACAGAAGCAGCCGCCTAGAAATATTCCATTTTTATCTGCATATTTCAAGATCATAATTTCTAGTAATTAAAGTTAAATCCAAACCACTAGAAATCTTTATCTTGTTCTTGTGTAACTATCTAGCGGATCAAAATCCCTAGAACTTAATCTCAAATTGCGTTTAGCATTTGAATCTTTTTATTACAAAAATAGAAAAATTTCATGTCGAATTTATTCTAGATTTGTGATAATTAATTTCAGATTAATTCCTTGTAATCGATACAGTTGTTGTAACACCTTTCAAGTTTAATAATATTCTTATTTAACTTGAATTTTGTTTCATATTTTTATTTCGCATTTAATTCGATTATTCGGTACGGTTTGTATTCAACCCCCCGTTCTACAAACACATTGGGACCTAACAATAATTATTCATCATAAGGGGAGAAGCTTCATTTTCTTTGACCTTGGGCTTGTACCAGCATCAATATTTCTGGCACTTACAATAGCATCAGTAGCTGTGCCCTCTCAGTTGGTAGTACAACTGGTCTTGGAGAAGAATCATATGAAATATTTGGAAATTTAGAAGATAAGGTAGCATTATCCTCATCTCAATCTGATTCTAGTCCAGCAAGCACAAGTTTCCTCCTAACAGATTCTGAAGGTTTAGAAGAATGAGGAACTTGTGTTGCATCAACTTTTGGCTTTGCTACATCAGGGTTTGTAGTCTTCTTAGCCAATTGTTTCTTTCTTTTTACAACACGTGTCCTTTGGGAGACACCTGAGGTGGCTTATGTTTGAGGTTGTGGTGGTGGTTGAACTTTTGTTTGGGTTGTGGTGCGTGGGTTAGCTATAGGGGGGTTTCCAATAATTATGACTTGTAACTGAGCACTCTACCTGTTAGGTAAACCATAAGTCACAAGGATCCTTGCAATGAGGAAGTTCCTAGCAACCAAAGGCAACCTCAAAGGAGCTAAATTCAACCTCTTTTCATCTTGTGAAATTAAATCAGAAAAATCCCTTTTTGTCAATTTATATATTGCCACAACTTGATTAGAGGGGATAGTGGTATCAGGGAAACAAAAATTGAAAATCAACTGACAGAATCTAGCATAATATAATATATTCATGCAAGTAGTTAACCTATCACCTACAAAAGATAAAACTACTCTACCATAATCATAATTTGAACCATGAATTAGAGAGTACCCTATTTGTTGTGTCATGATGGGAAAAGCATCAAAGTTTGAAGATTTGCTATTGAAGGCCTTTGTGTGCGGTCAAAGAAGAAATTCAATTCCTTCCTGAGCCCATTCCTCTTCAATTGACCAAGGTTCTTGAAATCCTTGTCATAGCCTATCTCAGCAAAGAACCTCCTCATTTCAGCATCTCCCATGAATCTAGTGCAGGAGGTATGAGTAGGCAACTGTAATGCATCCCTTATAGTTTGAGGAGTAACTACCCTTTTCTTCCTGTGAAACTTAAATACCAAGATTGGAGTTCCATTTGCACCTCCATCATCATAAACACCAGTTTTCTAGATAGAGAGTACCTGGTCACTTGAGATAAATATGGGTGCTGTGAGAGCAAACCCAATCTAACTGGTTTCGAGAAAATCTTGAAAAATGTGAAAATCGATGTTCACACTGTTATACTCCAAAATAGCAGAATAATTATTAGTCACAAACTTTGCACCACCATAATTAAACAGTTTAAAAGCAACTGGTGAAGTCATTTTGAATTTGCAAGAAAAAAATTCGAACAAAAATTAGGGTTTCAGAGTTTACGGGTGAGAGCGAAAGTGAAGTAGCAGAGAAGAAAATGATAGAGATGAGTAAAGTGTTAATTTGAAATCAAATATTGATTTTGTATAACACAACACTCCACTAACTCAGAAACTTTTCAGTTTAGTAGGACACGTGACAACATATAATTGACTGTAAAAACAATCATGTAAAGTGTAGTAGTGATAGTTAATGTGCGCACAGTTCCCTAGAATATAATAGTCAATCAGAGTTTAACTAATATCAGTATTTAATTAACAACTATCAGGATTTATCAGTCAACTAGAGTTTGACAAATATCAGAGTTTATACACATAATCAGAGTTTAACATGCAGCTACTGGATGGGATTAATAGAAGCTAATTACATGATTTCATGCCATCAGAGTTTAACACTATAATCAGTATTTAGCAAGTATTGATACATAATTATAAGATACCAGACTCTAACTATCAGTAGTTATTCCAAATTATCAGAGTTTGAGAAATATCCTGATATCATTCCCAATTCATTCACCAATCTTCTAAAGGTAGCTTCACAGAGAGGCTTGGTAAATATATATGCTAATTGTTGATCTGTTGGAACAAAGACCAATTCTATTGTACCTTCTTCCATATGTTCCCTTATGAAATGGTACCTAATACTGATGTGTTTAGTCATAAAATGTTGTACTCGATTTCCTGTCATTGCAATAGCACTTTGATTATCATAATATATAGGAATAGTAGAATACTCTAATCCATAATCCAGTAACTAATTCTTCATCCATAGAATTTGAGCACAACAGCTTCCTGCAGCATTGTATTCAGCTTCTATAGTTGATGTGGAAATTGACTTTTGTTTCTTTCTAAACCAAGAAACTAACCTGCCACCAAAAAATTGGCTGCTTCCTGAAGTGCTTTTCATGTCTATATTGTATCCTACAAAATCAGCATCTCAATATCCAATTAGCTTAAACTCTGACCTTTAGGAAACCATAATCCAAGATTCATGGTGCCTCTGAGATATTTAAAAATTCTTTACACGGCTAACAGATGTGGTTCCCTTAGATCAGCTTGTAACTTTGCACAGAGACATGTGGCATACATGATATCAGATCTACAAGCAGTCAAATATAAGAGTGAGCCATTAATACCTCTGTAGTTAGTTATATCTAGTGATGAACCAGTATTTAAATCTAACTTGGTTGCAGTGGCCATTGGAGTTGTTGTAGTTGAACGGTCTTGCATTCCAAATACTTTGAGCAAACTCCTGGTGTATTTGGATTGATTTATGAAGATCCCTTCATCAGTCTGTTTTACTTGTAAATCCAGAAAATAACTCAATTCTCCCATCATACTCATTTGATATCTAGACTGCATTAGCATTGCAAATATCTCACAAAGTTTATCATTAGTGGAACCAAAAATGATATCATCAACATATATTTGTACTAATAACAAGTTCTTACCATGGTATTTATAAAAGAGAGTTTTGTCAATTGTACCTTTGTTAAAACACTTTCTAACAGAAATAGAGCAAGTGTTTCATACCAGGCCATTGGAGCTTGTTTTAGTCCATAGAGTGCTTTATCCGGTTATAAACATGATCAAGATATTTTGGATCTATGAACCCTGGAGGTTATTCAACATAAACTTCCTCTTCAATTCACCATTCATAAATCCTCTCTTGACATCCATTTGGAACACTTTAAACTTCTTGTGAGAAGCATATGCTATTAAAATTTTGATTGCCTCAAGCCTTGCAACTGGAGCAAAAGTCTCATCATAATCAATGTCTTCTTGCTGTGAATAGCCCTTTGTAACCACCCTTGCTTTATTTCTTGTAATGAGTCCCTCACTATCAGTTTGGTTTCTGAATACCCACTTCGCACCAATAACTGATCTGTTCTTTGGTTTTGGCACACGAGTCTATACTTTGTTCCTTTCAAATTCATTAAGCTCATGTTTTATTGATGTAACCCAGTCAGCATCTTGAAGATCTTCATCCACTTTTTTTGGTTCAATTTGAGATAGAAAAGAATGGTAGACACATTCATTTTGTGTGGCTTTTGTGGTTCTTACACCACTATCAGGATTTCCAATGATTAAGTCAGGTGTGTATGACTTAGACCATTTTCTTGCAGATGGAAATAGACCCCTTGAAGTAGAAACTCCCCCTTGATCCATGAACTCTCTAGTAACTCTTTGACTTGTACCACTATCATTTCCTGATTCCCCCTGAATCAGTATTTCCAGTGCTATCAGTATTTGATCCATCAACATTTGATGAATGAGAGTCTGATGAATTATTTACTGATGTTCCTTGAGTTGAATCACTTGTAGAAGACTATAGATTTGAATCATGTTGCTCCCCCTCAATATATGCTTCAGTATTTGCAGAATTTCCACTGTCATGTGGATCATCAAAGGTTAAAGTGATATCAGGATTTATTGTATCAGGACTTGTCAGTATATCAAGATTTAACTATTGAGCATGTGGTACTTCATTTTCAAATCTCAACTCATCATGGTCATCTACATCTTCTAGACTTGTAATTTTCTTATCATCAAAAGATACATGTATTGACTCCATGACGGTCTTTGTTCTCAGATTGTAAACTCTAAAGGCTTTTGTAGAAAATGGATATCCCACAAAAATGCCTTCATCAGCTTTTAGATCAAATTTTATAAGCTGTTCTAGATGAGTTTTGATAACAAAACACTTGCATCTAAAAATATGAAAGTACTTCAAATTTGGTTTCTTTCCCTTCACCATCTCAAATGGTGTTTTACCATGCCTTTTAATCAATGTTGCATTTTATGTTTAGCAAGTAGTTTGCACAGCCTCTGCCCAGAAGTAGGTGGGCAGTCTTGCTTCATCTAGCATGGTTCTTGCAGCTTCTATGAGAGTCCTATTCTTCCTTTCAACAACTCCATTTTATTGTGGAGTTCCAGGGACAGAAAATTCTTATTTTATCCCCTTGTAGTTGCAGAAATCTTCCATAGAACTGTTCTTGAATTTAGTTCCATTATCACTTCTGATGATTTTCACTTGTATGTTGATCCTTTTTCCAGTTCTCTCACATGATCAAGAAGAATGGATGGAGATTTATCCTTGGTGTGCAGAAATTACTTCCATGTGTATCTTGTATATTCATCAACAATTACAAGTGCATACCTCTTCTTGGTAATAGACATAACATTAACTGGACCAAAGAGATCAATATAAAGTAGATGATATGGTTCAAGAATAGAGGATTCAGTTTTACTCTTAAAAGATATTTTTCTTTATTTGGCTTTCTGGCATGAGTCACATAAGCCATCATGAGTAAATACTGCATTGGGCAATCCTCTCACAAGATCTTTCCTCACAAGTTCATTAATGTTGTTGAAATTGAGATGTGAAAGTCTTTTAATGCCAGTTCCATTTATCTTCTACAGATGCTCTAATAAGTAGAGAAACTTCTGATCCATCAGTATTAGTGAAGACCCTGGATTCATATAAGTTATCATGTCTTACATCAGTCATTACAATCTTTCCATCAGACTTATTGACAATTTCACAATGTTCTTCATAAAAGTTCACATGGTAACCTCTCTCACAGATCTGACTCATACTGATCAAACTATACTTGAGTCCTGCAATCAGAGCTACATTCTCAATGATGACATTCCCAATTTTGATTTTTCTATATCCCAAGATTTTTCCTAAGTTTCCATCTCCATAAAAAAACTTGGGCCAGCCTTCTCCTTAAACACTGATAGTAGGGATTTATAAATAGTCATTTATCCTGAGCATCGCACTGTCCAAGACTAGAGAATTTATCATGTTACCCTGCAATCAGTATTTAAAATCATTTAGTGTTTTTAAGGACCTAGACTTGCTTGGATCCTTTATGTAGAATTCTTACTATCAGTATTTACACATGCAGAAACAAATTGTGCTTTATTTAAAGAGGGTTTCAGTTCATAATAATCATAATATAAATGTGATACTCTTTACATGTATAAATAAAGTGCCACACACTATCACAATGAAAACAAGGATTCTGTGGTTTATATCTGACTGTTCTATTTCTAAACTCTGATTTACGAGGAACAGTAATTATCTCTTTATTCTTCCTGCAAGAATTAACAAGATGATTAGTACTACCACAGTTCAAGTATGTCTTTGTAGGAGCATTGGGAATAGTTCTATAAATACCATTTTCATTAACACCAACTTTACCATTCCTGTTTTTTCTACAATTTTTCTCCTTATCCTTCATGTGTAATTCCTTCAGCTTTTACTTAAGCTATTTTTGAGTCATTAAACCAATATTTACTGATCTTGTGTGAACTTGTTCACTGTTATCAATTTTTAAGTTTGAACCTACCTAAAAAATGGACTTAACAGCATCAGCACTTGAATTAAACTTAATAGGTTTCATTTGAACCTTGTTCAGTATAACCTTAGTATTAGAATTTACTGGTTTAATTCTCTCGGTTTCTTTTCTATTTTTCTTATCGGAATCAGATCTATTAGCATATCCTAATCCTGATCCCCAACAGCCATTTTCTAAAATTTCCTGAGTTGTTTTTCCTGAGTTAGTCCAAAGATTAATAACCTCTCTTTCTTTAGCTAACTCATTTTCTAGATAAGCATGCTTTTTTAACAGTTTTTCTTTAACATAAACAATATTATCTCTTTGTTTTTGAATTTCTAGCATGGAAAGAAACTCAATTTTTTAGGTGATCATTCCTTTTCTTTAACTCAGAGTTTTCACTCTTGATTCTATTATTTTCTAAGGTTTGATCCCTATAACTAACATGCAGATATTTAAGAAACAATCTTAATTCATAGATATCATCAGTATCAAAAGCAAGTGTGGTTTGAGGTACCTTTAATTCAGCAGTGTTAGCGTCATTTTTAGCATTTTCCATGAGAGCATAGTTAACACCATCATCTGAATCTGATGAATCATCCCAGTTTTTCTTCTTTGTAATCAAGGCTTGTTTCTTCTCATTCTTTGGTAGTCTGCAGTCAGCTGCAAAGTCTCCAATTCCATCACAGTTATATCATCTTTCGTTTGGCTTGTCAAATTTTCCATACTTTGATTCCTTCCAATCAGTATTTCTTCTTTCATTTCTCTTATTAGAGTTTGAGGAACTGGAACCCTTTAAGGAAAACTTTTTTGCTTTCTTAAAGTTCTTGTAGACCATCTTCTTGAAGCTTTTTACCAATAGAGTAGCCATTTGTTCAATGTCTTCATTGTTGTCATGATCACTATCAGTATCTGATTCACTATCAGTATTTGAGTCATCACCAGAGTTTGATGACTCAGTATCAGACTTTGCAATCATATATTTTCCTTTAGCGTAACCTTTTCTCCTATATTTCTCCTTTTTCTTCCCTTCAACTCTAAGTGCAATTGGTCTAGTCTTGGATCCTTTTCTCTTTCTTCTTTGCTCCATCTCTAGTTTATGAGTCTTCAATATTCCATAGATCTCATCTAGAGATGTTTCATCAAGTTCATAATTATCCCTTATTGATGTGATCCTAAAGTCCCACTTTTTAGGAAGTGCAAGTAGAAACTTCAAGTTTGAGTCCTCTAAATCATATTCCTTGTTGACAAGAGATAAGTCATTCAACAGCTTTTGAAATCTATCATATGTCTCAGTTAAGGACTCATTATCCCATGAGTCAAAGTGCTCATATTCCTGAGTAAGTACTATCCTCATATTTTTCTTGATAGCAGTAGTACCTTGACACTTTACTTCTAAAGCATCCCAAATTTTCTTTGTTGTTTTACATCCAATAATCCTATTGTACATAACACTATCAAGACTGCTATGCAAAATATGTCTTACTTTTAGATCTTTCATAATAGATCAAATATCTTCAGGAGAATAGTCCTTCTTATCTTTATCAACCATCTTTTCATCTTGACCAGCAACTGATACTACCACCTTCATTATCCTATGAGGACCATCATAAATCCTACTTAGATATTCAGGATCTGTAGCTTCCAAACACATGGCCATCCTAAACTTCAAGATTGGATATTCATGTATCTTTAGGATTGAAACCTTGATAGCTTCATACCTACTCATCTTATTGCTAATATGTGGTGTGGCTGGGGGTGGTAGTGGTGGATTCTATTGTTGTTCTTTGTCTTCCATTAAAGATTGATTTTCAGATTTTAAACTGTTTGTATATTAACAGCAAGCTCTGATACCAATTGTTAGGTCCGTAATATAATTGTAGAGGGGGGTGAATACAATTTATGCAAATAATTCAATAATGGTTAACTGAATCAACAGTTTTAATATTAACAGATAAAAACTGATTACAAAAGTACTCTCTCAAAGGATGAACAATTATCCTTGAGAGATGCTAGGTGATCGGAGAGATATATCAATTCGTTAACTCATATAGAGTAAACCTAATATGTGGTTATATAGTCCACAGTTACATAATCAATAACGAAACCTATTCTATTATAATAAGGAAACCTAATACATATCCATGTATGGTTGCTTTTGAAATAAAGTCCTTCACCTCCTTGAATTCTGCTATCCTTTTACTTCTTGAATATCTACTGAAGTGACTAAATCCTGATGACATCAAATGTTGATCATCAAGTACTGATAGATAAGTACTGATGACGTCACCCTCAATAAATACTGATATTAAGTCCTGATAAACTCTGATAGTTTATATCCTGATATCATCAATTATATCTAATACATTATGATACTATTTCATTTATGTCTTCATTCATGCACTTAATAGATGTTTGTCGCATGAGAGTGGAATTTGGTATTTTAATCATTGCAACTTATACTAATAACAATTTTAATCATAATTTTCTTTTCATATTTATTGATTTAGTTACCCACATATTTTTAAATAATTTAAGTTTACTATAATAATAATAATAATAAAAATAAATAAATAAATAATAATTATTTTAATCAAATTTTAGCCTACAAAGATAGTTATATGAAAATTGTTGAGCAAGATTGAAACTGAATGTATAACTCAAGAATGCTAATTTGGATAACTCAACATATAACGAGGAATTGCAAATAATCTATGTTCCACTTGAATCAACACAGAAAGTGGATTATGTATATGCACAAATGGTTCTGAGAATTGCAGTGAAGATGTCGTCAATAAAAGTGTGGGTGAAGTTCATTAATATGTTTATGTATCGGAGTAATAAGGTTGAAGATATTCCAAGCAGTTCTTAGGGTTAGTATGAAGATATCAAAGGTTCAAGTAAAGTTGATTGAAGAATATATAAGACTTAACAATTACGAAGGCCTGAGAGCGGAACTAGTCGCCTGTCAACTAGACCATTGCACTAGGCGTCAGTGATCCGTGAAAGGAAATTGAGTATTATCTATTAAAAGATTTTTAAGTGACGATTCACATTGAAGCATAATATCATATGGATAGTACAAAGACTTGATGATCTGAAGATTGGAAGATGAAAAGCTTAGAAGACTACGAAGATCAAGGTTAATGGTTCAAGATCAAGAAGGCTTCAATGGATCTCAATTACATGAACATTTCTATTGATTCTTGTTGGCTCCCAGACTTAAGATAAAAATTAAACTCTTGATTAAAAATGTTTATACCTTGGTCGCCATCAAGGACTAAAGAAATGCAATTTTAAATGCCCTGTCACCATGATTCTTATTCCTTGTCGCCTCCTGAATCCTCATGTGGCTCCAGTAACAAATATCTTATTGGCTCAAAGACTTAAACTGTAAATTAAAAACTTTCTTGAATATGTTTATACCCCAGTCGTCATCAAAAACTCAAGGAATGCAAGTTTAAATTCCATGTCTCCATGGTTCTTGGATTCTGTCGCCTCATAGCTTCCTTGATTGGTTCCTGTCAATTTCTAGCAAGTTAAAGAGATCAAATCTCCTTAAGTGCATGACTATATCGACATGTAGAGGTACAAGGTCGACATGTAGCTATTAGGGAGCCCTAGGTCGAGTTCTAGCTTAAATGGATGAAAAGTTTCTAAGGCATGGAGCTACTAGTCGAATTCTAAAGTTGTCAAGGACCTTGTGTCAACATGTAAAGGTTCCCAACACCTAGTGGTCGACATATATTTTTCTAGCACATAGTGGTTGATATATAACTTATCTAGGTCGATATCCAAGTGATCTTCTCTCTCATGATTGACATGGAAACTCCCAAGAGAAGCTATATCGATGAGTAGCTTGTAGGGTTGATAAATTTCTAAGGAAAATCACACAAGTCGAAGCATATATATGTCGACATCTAGCATTACTTGGCCGACATCAGAGAAAAGAGTGGTCCACATGAATTCAAATAAATGGACATGCTTGTGGCACATCACCGTATGCCCTTGCCCTAACTATTTTTAAGATCTACAGCCTATATCAATCAAATTAAGCAGTCACTTCTCTTAAGAATTCGACATCACTAAAGAAACTCTGCATAATTTATTTCACAAGAGCTTTTGATTCGAATTTGTTAATTTTACAAGGAGAAATGCTGCCCAATTTTCTATAGTCATTAGTTATAGATCTTTGATTTGATAACTTATTTGATAAGTTCAATAGCTTTTTAGAGTGATAAAAAGAACCTAGGTTTTATAGTTCATTGTATTGGGTTTTTTTATTTGTTGCTTCAAATATTTAACATTTAAAGGTGTAAGCAAATCTCGAGGTTATTTTCTTAATAAAATAATTGAACCTAGAAATCTCTTGTTTTGTCGTTTTAATTTTATTGTCGCTGCTATATCTTTGAGAAAACAATTAAATTACCTTCACCCCCTTCTCCCTTCTGTAATTGAACTTTGGACCTAACAAAAATGATAAATGAACTAACACGCGACATGTATTTAATTAATAACATTTTTTTTAAATAATGGTAACATAAAAATGTATGGTGATACAAATAAGAAATGATTAGTAATATCTAGTAATCATGTATAAACTTACACGAAAATATATATGCAGTTTACGGTTATCCATCAGCTCATTATAAAATACAAAAATGAAATTTTAAGACCTAATATGTGATTTTTAATATTTTAAGAGACTTTAGCACTACTTGAATCTAAATGTCTATTTTTTTTCTCATTTTAAGAGTTTTCTCATATATATAATATTATAATTTTTTTTAAAAAAACTAAAATATGAAAATTACAGTATTTTTTATCTCAATTTTAATTCCAACTAAATCACCTTATTAAAGAAAAATATGTTTTATGAGTTAAGTATTATATTAATTTGCAATCAAGAATTTGTATAACTTCCATTTAATTGCATAATTACAACATTTCTCTTTGTAAATTACCTAAATATTTATGAGTGTCTTATTCAAATATTCTTTGAAGTTAAAGATCTATACTTGTTCTTTTTAAATTTTTTACTTAAGTTATAATTAATATATATGTACATATATTAATTTTAAATTATTAAAAAAATATACTTCATGTAGGGGTTAAATATCAAAGTATACACTCAGGTGAAGGCCGTATATCATTTTAGTCATCAATCTCAATGGGATATCATTTGAATCAAAAAACTCATAGTAGATATCAAACAGATATTTCTAAATATATACCTGAGAATTAAAAATTATTTTTAAGGAGGTGTATACATTTTTTTGAATGCTACCGCAACCATATGAAAAGTTATGAAGTCTAGTATTTTAGATAATATATTTAAATCTTTAAACATTTATCTACCTTTTTTATTGTAGTTATTTCATTTAATATAAATAAAATAATCAGTATACATATTTTATAAAATTTAGATATATTATTATAAATAATAAAATTTATAACTTTTTATTTTGTTGTATTATCATTCAAGAAAGATGTACAAAACTCCATAAAAATATTTTTTAGTTATCGAGTACATCTTTAGAGGTATGTGTTTGATATTTATTATGGTTTCAGTGATTCAAATTGATATGGGTTAAAAGTAACCTTAATCCCGTAATTAGTAATGAATTACTTAGACCTAATTTGGTTAAAAGGGTAAGCCCAATTAATGAGGCTCAAAACCTTTTTTTATTAGTTTCGTAATTAATAAAGGGCTAATTAAGCAGCTCAATAAATGTGTTCTTATAAGGAACTACTTTTACAATAAGTAGCCTCCTAGCAATCTAAATTTAGAAGAAAACTAATTCCAGCTTTCTAGGACTCCAAAGTCCAATCAGAGATTGAGACTTTCTCACCAAGTCTCCCAATTCTATCCTAATTCCTAGAATCTCAATGTCTATATAAAATGTCTTACCTCTCAGTTTTAGAACCGCGTTTTGGAAAAGAGCTTCATACGTCCTCACAAGGATACAATGTTCCGGAAAATTGAGAAGACACTACAAGCCATACGGCCATCACCTAGAATAATGTTTTAGACTTAGTCCTTGGACATAAGAGTCGCTACATCCTTGGTGTGCCCTTTCCTCCATAGCTCCGAGGGCAAGCATCATCAAGAACTACGTTTTGAATTGATCCTTGCCATACACCAAGGTACTTAGACATCTTTTGAGGGCAGAATAAAGCCATAATACACAAGCGTGACCATTAAATATCGAAACTCATCAAACCTTAACATTAAATATGCGCAAAAAATACATCCACATTTTTATCCATAACATTTGGCTCTATTTGTTTGAAGAAGATGAAAAACATGAGAAACCACTGTTGATGTAATATCCGGGATATGACTTGTAATTAATTTTCTTAATAAATAAATATTATGTGATTATTATATGAATTTTTGGTGAATTATCTGTGAAGTGGTATTCGTGTTTATTTGCATAAGATATGTGAAATGTCTCTAAAATTGTTTTTATGGTTATATAACTACAAAATTATTTTGGGATCTTATAAAATTTAGAAATCAAAATTTCATCAATTATGTAGCCCTGTATGATTTTCTGATTGTATTTATTTGTAAACCTGTATTTAATTTCAGAATTCTTCGAAAATTACGAAACTCATATTTTATTAAGTTTCAATTATTCCGAGAATTTTAAAATTATTTTGGAAATTTTTGGGATTAATTTCACCCGCGCGTTGATTCGTTTAATTGATAAAAGCGGGTATAAATTGCATTTCAAAAATTGTTTTAAAATTTTGAAATTTATGTTTTTATGAACTACGGGATATTTGTAGCATTTTAAGACTATTTTCGAGATATTCTGAATTTGTTTTAAGTGCAGCTCGGTTCGTTAATTGTGAAATGCGGGTTACGAGTTGCGTTTCAAAAATACTTTAAAAATTATGAAAAAAATTATTTTTAATAACTTTGAATTTTTATCATATTTTAAAATTAATTTGGTAATTTTTGGGTTATTTTTATGCGTGCGATTGTTCATTAAGAAATGCGATAAGCGGTGTCGGAAATAGGGTTTCAGTTATAAAAGGAATACATGTCCCTTATTTTCGACGCGTGGCAGTTGTTCACAGTTCTATTATCTGATAAGGAAGCAAATAAAATAATATAAAAGAAAAACAACAAACACAACAACAAAACCATTGTATCAATCTCTCATCTCTCTCAGTTCCTATCCCTCTCTAATATCTCTGATTTGTCCCTCTCTTCTCTCTCGGCTTAATCTCTAAAATCTTTCTCCTCTCCCTCTGTATCTTCCCTTCCCCGTTCCTTACTTCTGTTCTTTTCTTCTCCTTTTCCGGTGCTTTTTCCGGCTATCCTATTTCCGGTAACTACCCCGGCTGATCTTCCTTTCTTCCTTCGATTATTAGCTTGGTTCGTTGTGTGGATATAAACATACATACATGGTTGTGTATATGCAAGTGTGTGCGTAACTGTATGTGTAGTGTGTGCTGGGTGTGTGCGTATTGTGTGTGTTCGTGTGCATGTGTCGCGCGTGACGCGCGTGTTGTGTGTGTATGGTGGCTGTGGTTCGCTGTAATGTTGCATCCTGTACTAATTCGGTTGTTTCCTGATTTGATTTTTTTTACTATTATTATTTCGTAGGGAATTGTTTTGAATATATTCGTGATTTGAATAATTATGATCGGAAATTTTAATAATCAATCGGCGAAGTTTCGCGTTGGAAACCCGGGAATTTATTGGGTACCCGCGAAATTTTGCTGCCATCGGCGTTGAGCCTCAGCGAGCCGACGGTGGACGATAATGATCTAATTCTGAGTCCTAATACGAATAAAAACATAAACATATGAATAATAATAATTAATAACTAAATTGTATCGGTGATTGGGATTTGCGAGCTGTGATTGGTTGTTGTGTTTTAATTGGATTATTGTTGTGGATTTGACGTCGAATTGATTCGACGGGTAGGTCGATAAACAAAGGAGACGCTGCCCGATTTTCAGGAAAATTAATTCCGAAAATACAGGGACGTACCCTATAATTATCGGAGACATCGAACGAAGATATAATCATATTATACGAAACCTAATTACGTGTTAGGATAGGATATTTTATAAACGATCAATTACCCAACTATTTCTAAAATAACGAGTATACGTACTTTCTAAAAATAAATACTGAACCAAGTTTCGAAGATGTGAACCATAATTGCTATGTGTATCTCAATAATACATATAAATACGAGTCGGGACTTCATATCGAATGGGTAGATTTGATAATAAGGGTGTGTTAGGCCTGAACGATTATCTAAATTAGGGTATTTTCAACCCTGTAGGTCCTAGTCGGAAGACCCGAGGATCGATATCGGACTAAGAATGATCTAGTGGTTAGTCATCGAGCTAAGCGAGATTCCAAACGAAGGACCTGGGTGTTGAGATCGTAGCCAGAATAGGATAGTGGTCTGACAATAAAGACAAACGTTCATGGCAATCTAAAAAGTCAACCGATAATAGCAGTTAAAGCTTATTGAGGCAAGTACTTCTAAACCTTTCTCGAGATATAGTGCAAACATTTCTACATTCTCTTGTGACATATTGTTAAGTATTCAAAATAGTTCTATTTTATATTGCGAGTACTTTAAATCATACAGCCTTGAACCCGGATCACATCATTTGATCTTTGAGCCGTAAGCCTTATTCTTTGTAAACCATCCCTTATTGATTTCCAGATACTAAACCACACAAATATGATACTACTCTCCAAATATATAACTACCAAACACCAAACACTAGAACTGAATTGTTTAAACATACAGAAACTTTTATACCCCAACCATTTTGTATAACATCAAAGAACTAAACCTTGTAAAATCATTCTTTATCTAATACCTGATTCTCTTACAGGATGAAGGCCATTTCTTATACATACTCTGATACACCCTTCTGATACTCATGAATTACATCATGTCTTTATACAAATATTTCATCACTGTTGATTATGATCTTGTTTTATTGAGTTATATTGTTTATCACATTGAATTGCTTTAGAATTGGATAGTTTTCTTTTTGTGGACCAGATTCATGTTTAGATCAGATTCGTGGTCGAATTAGGCCAATGTGTGCCTTGGATCCAGTTTATAGAGCAGAGCCGTGTGCCTTGCTCGGGGTTAGTGCGTGACTGATCAGCAACCTAACCTTGGTTTTAAAATTTAAAAATGAATATCCAATTCTAATAACTGTTTAACAAGAAACTTGATTCTTCTGAATCATTTCCATTTGAACATTGTTTAACCTCGGTTATCGTTATTATGACTTGCTGAGCTAGTTACCTCACTCTTGTGAATCTTTTTATGTATTCTACAGTTAAAAAGGATATGGTTGATAGCGAGGTTTCCTCAGTCCAGCGTGCGAGCTAGGATTCCAGACTGAGTTGGATCGAGCTAGAAGGAGCTTTATATGGTAGTGAGATAGCAAGATTGTAAGAATAATTTCATTATCAGTTGTAAGTTAAATTAGTTGGGACTTGGTACGTTGTAATAAAAGTTAAGGTTGTGGCTTGTTTCATACTTTAACCTGTTGTGATCCGTGGTTTTGTAAAGCAGGGTCATTGCAAATAATATTTCTTATACAGGTTTATATATTATGTATGTGTTGTGGACCCTAAACTTCTGACCCGGGTTTGGAGGGCGCCACATGTTGGTATCAGAGCTACAAGTTATAAGTCACTGAAACAAAGCCTAGATTGTCGGGATTGGGTAGAGGGTTAGGATTAGGAATAGGAAATAGAAAGATAAGACGTCGTAAGGTTGAGTGCGGTTGTATAGTAGGTTTTTGGTACGAATCGTGTTGCGATTCGAGATTTTTAGCTTGCGATGTGATTTCCAGACAACGGCAATGGCAGATCCTGATTTCCCTGTATCATCTGATCATTTGGAGCCTTCTGTTCGAGGATCATCATTTTTTTTCTCAGATTTGATTTGCACCTTGTTCTTCCATCAGTATTAATGGTATTACCTCCTGTTATAATAGTTGCACCTCTTCAAGCTATTCTACGCTATTTTACCACCTCTTGATATGAGACTACCTATTCAAGAACCTCCGTCTGCTTATTCATGTTCTACTGTACATTCAACTATGAATGTATCTTTTCAGTTTACTCTACACCATGTTCTATACCCTTAGTTTAAAACCTGTCTTATGGAGCAACAGTATTTACGAGGATGGATTCGATAGCTACAGTAAATGGTAAGTACATGAGATATTAATAAAGGTGAGAAGGATTTTAGAAAGAAGATTCACGTGTTTCGGAGGATAGCTGCTACCAGATTAAATGGAGCCACTAGTGAATAGACCACCTGTGATTAGCTTGTGGGATGGACTAGATGAATTTTGAAAGAGTTAGAGAGAAAATTATATATCTGCAATTTTGGTAGAAATAGATTATGGTGCTATGATAAATGTGATATGTAAAGTAGTGATGTGATTTGATATAAGCAAACTTTGTTCTATGAAATAGACTTGTTGGTTGTTGGATAGACCTGTTCCACTTAATGACTGCAAAGATGATGGTGGGAGTACTACCAGTATGGAAGCTATAAAATGAAGCTACAAATAAGATAATATATAACGACAGTTGAAGTTTCCGTCGATTAAGGAAGGTAAATAGATCCAATGAAGGAGAGAAGGTAGATTGAAGTGAATGGACATTTATGTGATTGTTTCCTTAACTAGGTACCTTGTTATGGGTAAGAAGGACAACAACCAACTCATATAGTAATGACAACCAGATGTGTGAATTTAAAAAAAAAATTAAACAAATTTTCGAAAGAGATTTTCCTAACAAAATTTCCAAAAGCCTTTTTAATAAAATAAGTTTTAAACATCGGTTGTCAAATTACTACTTGAGTTTCTTATTTGTTAAGAAGACCCGGATTACCTGGAAGGGTACTTGTTCCAGAAATTAGTATTGTTAAATTAGAAGGCCAAGTGAACCCGCCATTACGAAGAAGTTTTATTCCTAACAGAAGAATACAAATACTGTTTGATAAGATTAACAACATAATCAGTGTACAGAGCAATTAATCATCCAATTACTAGGACTATCAGAGTTCAAGGAATTCATTGATTTAACAGAAGCATGAGTATGACTGAAGAAGATTGGGAAGATTTCCAGACTTTTCTAAAAGAAGAATATTATTAACAAAAGGATCGTTATGTTGAATGATTCATGGTTATTTTAAATTAAAAAGAGAAAACTCGAGGTTATCTGGTAGAATGCCATTATGATCGAATTGTTAAGGTATTATATGTGTAGGTGCAATGTTAAAGATGCAAGACTTAACAACTAAGAATCTACCATAGTGCTTAATTTGTGAAGGCATTTCAGCGTACTTTCTAAAGTTGTTATATGACACAATTGGGATATGATCGAACAAGCTCGAAAGATGAATACAAGTGAATTGTGGATGGTGACCAATGATATCATTCTTATCTCCAATACTACAGTGTATATTCTTTTTGATTCCTGAATAGATATAAACTTCTTTCATTTATAAATTCCTACGGTGATAAGAACAAGGAGGATGTTGCATTCCTTTCAAATTTAATTGTTCCCCTCAAGTTTTGCTTTCTGATTGGAATAGACAGTGTTATGGTGAGACGCTTTATCGGAATGATGAAGAGTCAGGTGGGATGCTACCTAATCATATGTTGTATGCCATATGGTACGAAAGACTGACCATCTTAAGTACCAGTGTGGTTGTCTCATTCATATTCAAATCCTTACTTCTTCCTTCTTTTCAACTCTAATTTTGTTAAATTGTGAATCCTTCTAGTTGTTTCGTCGTACTGTCGTTCTTTGCAAGGGTTTTTCAAACAAAAATCAACGTATTATGAACCAAGCGGGCAAAGTTCCATCCACCTCTCATGCATGGAAAGGAAACAAGGGCATATGGCGATGATTGCAAATCACTAGCCCTAGCCAGGGATGCACTAGGGTTCAAGGGAATCTACTCCAATAAGGAATACGTCTCCAGGAACGAGAGTTTATGAGTTGTCTGTAAAATATGTTATTCAGAATACGGGCGTGATGACATGGATGATTATTGTGAATACCTTGTAAGTTAAAGTATTGAAAGATGTGAGAGCAACCTGATTGTTTATCTCTCAAGGTTTTGTTGATAAGATGAATTACCTTGTCGAATTGATAAGATTATGATTAAAAAGACTAGAAAATCAAGAATGTGTAATTGTTAAATAAGTGAGTACCAATGGTGGAATTGAGATTTCTGGTAAGAAGTTTGTGAGGATTTGATATCATTTAAGATAGGAGAATTTGACATTATTCTAAGAAAGGGACTAACTATTTAAGCGTGATGCACAGATAGATCGACATGATGAAAAGAAGGTTCTGAAGACGTCTAATGAGAATATGATGAGGTTTAGAGGACAAAGGAAGGTAAAGAATTTGTTAGCGATGATTTAAGTTAAAAAGTTATGGTGACCAAGATGTAAGCACTCTGGTGATTATGAATAGAAGTTAGGAGCAAACATAATTTGAAGATTTTATATTAATTAATGAGTTTTAGGATATGTTTCCAGATGAATTACCAAAATTTCCTCCAGATAGAGAAATTAAGTTCGCGATTGACTTAGCACCTGAAATGAAGCCGGTGTCCAAGGCCCCGTAGAGAATAGCGCTAGTTAAAATGAAGGAGTTAGCAAAGCAAATGCAAGAGATGTTAGAAAAAGGAGCAATTAGACCTAGTGTACCCCATAAGGTGCACCGGTACTAATTGTTAATAAGAAAGATGTAAGTATGAGATTATGCGTCGACTAGAGAAAGCTCAACAAGTTTATTATCAAGAGTAAGTATATGTTACTTCAAACTAATGATTTGCTTGATCAGATGGAAGAAGCAAAGTATTTTCTAAAATTGATTTAAGATTTGGGTGTTACCAATTGGAGATTATACCTATGGACATATTGAGGATAATTTTCAGAACTAAGTACTGCCGCTGTAAAATTCTAATAATGTCATTTGGATTAACCAATATACTAGTGATATTTAAACTTCATGGACAGAATCTTGAAGAAATATCTGGACAAACTATATTTGCATTACTTAAAGTCAACAGAGGATCATGCAAAGCATTTAATGATAACTGGGGAGTCGAAGAAGAAAAAAAATTGTATGTAAAGTTGAGAGCTTTGATGGAAGAAAGTATAATTCTTAGCATGAATCATCAGTGAGGAGAAGACCAAAGAGAATCCGACAGGAATTAAAGTTACTATGAATGAAAAAGACCAAAAGCACCAACAAAAGTAAGAAGTTTTATTATTGGCCGGTTATTATCGGAAATTTGTTCAAGAATTTTTGAAGATTGCAACACCTTTGATGAAGCTTACTAGGAATAGCGAGAAGTTTATATGAAATGGGAAAGTGTGAAGAAAGTTTTGTGGAGTTAAAGGAGAGAATGGTCACAACACCTGTTTTATCACTTTGAGAGGATCAAGGAGATTTTTGTAGTCTACAGTGATACTTCTCTTAAGGGAATAGGATGTGTGTTGATGCAGCACAATAAAATTATTGTATATGCATCAAGACAACCGAAACCTTATGAGCAGAAGTACCCTACTCATAACTTGTAACTAGCAATAATAATACTCGCTTTGAAAGATTGGGAAATATTACATGTATGGAGAAAGGTGTAAGATTTATACGAACCATAAGAGTTTGAAGTATGTATTCACAAGGAAAAGCAAATGTAATGACAAGTGATAAGCAAAAAGGAGAAAATAAACATAAAGACTACACTGAAAGAATTACCTATGGAATTTCAGAAGTTGGAGTTGGAAGTCAGATATATAATCCAAAGGAAGCAAGGATGAGTAGTATGACCTTTCGGTCAGAGTTGTTAAGAAAAGATAAAGAGATGTCAAGAGAAGATAATAGATCACGATGTTAACAGTTAGTAAGAGGAAATTTATGCACTCAGAAGAACGATCACGGTATTCTCAGATTTTCTTCCAACACTTGGATGCTACAAGTGACAGAATTAGGGAATGAAATCCTAAAGGAAACTCACAATATTAAGTATTTGATCTATTCAAGAAATGCCAAGACATATAGAAATTTAAAGAAGAATATTGATAGCCAGATATGAAAAGGAAATTTCAAAATGGATTAGGAGGTGTTAGGCATATCAAAGAAATAAGGCAAAGTGTTAGAGGTCTAATAGATTATTGCAATTATTAAAGATGCAGAATGAAAATAGGAGCATATTACTCTGGATTTTATAGTCAGATTACCAAGAATGAAATAAAACCACGATGCCAATTGGATTTTGGTGGACAAGTTGGTTCACATGTAATGGAAAGAGATAGTAATTCGTCATGGAGTTCCTGTATCTATGATATTCGATCAAGATTCGAGATTTAATTCAAAGTTTTGAAAAAAAATTTAAAAACGGGTAAGAAGCTAAATTGAATATATGTATAGCTATCATCCACCGACTAACGGATGAAGCGAAATAGTAATTCAAATAATTAAAGATAAGTTATGTATATGTGCCATTGACTTAAAAAGAAATTGAGATGAACATCTACCTTACTGAAAATTTGCTTATAATAACTATTATCACGCCAGTATCAGAGTGCCTCCCTACGAAGCTCTTTATGGACGTAAATAACCAGTACATTGAGATGAAGTTGGTGAACGTGAAATACTTGGACTGGAGTTGCTACAACGGATAAAGAAAGTTATCGAGATTATTTAGAAAAGGTTAAGTGCCACGCAGGATTATTAAAGGAAATGTGTAGATCAAGCTAGAAAGAGTACGAAATTTGAAGAAGGAAATTTAAAATTGTTAACAGTTTAACCGTAAAAAGGGATCATCCAAGATCGGAAAAGAAAAGAAAGTTGAGTCTGAGATACGTTGGACCTGTGGAAATTTTGGAACATGTCGGTAAGATACCATACGAGTTAGCGTTAACCCCTTATATGCAAAGTATTCATAATGTTTTTCATGTGGAAGTGTTAAAAAGTATAATCTAGAATTCTAGACATGTGATCGAATATGAGCCGATAGAACTTCAGGAAAAGTTGTCCTATGTTGAGAATCCAATAAGGATCATTAGAAAAGATAAAGAAAGTGTTAAGAAAGAAAGTTATAAAGTTAGTAAGAGTATTGTAGAGAAACCCAAGGGTTGAAAAGTCAACTTGGGGTTTAGAAAGTAATATGCGTGAAATAATACCCTTAGTCATTGCTTAAGCGATTCTGAGGACAGAATCCTTTTAAGGGGGGAAGGATGTAATATCCGGGATATGACGTGTAATTATATTTGTTAATAAATAAATATTATGTGATTATTATATGAATTTTTGGTGAATTATCTTTGAAGTGGTATCCGTGTTTATTTGCATAAGATATGTGAAATGTCTCTAAAATTGTTTTTATGATTTAATAATTACAATAAATATTTTTGGGATCTTATAAAATTTAGAAATCAAAATTTTATCAATTATTTAGCCCTGTATGATTTTTTGATTGTATTTATTTGTAAAATATGTATTTAATTTCAAAATTCTTTGAAAATTACGAAACTCATATTTTATTAAGTTTGAATTATTCCAAGAATTTTAAAATTATTTTGGAAATTTTTGGGATTAATTTCACCCGCGCATTGATTCATTTAATTGATTAAAGCAGGTATAAATTGTATTTCAAAAATTGTTTTAAAATTTTAAAATTTATGTTTTTATAAATTTCGGGATATTTGTAACATTTTAAGACTATTTTCGTGATTTTCTGAATTTATTTAAGTGCAGCTCGGTTCTTTAATTGTGAAATGCGGGTACGAGTTGTGTTTCAAAAATACTTTAAAAATTATGAAAAAAATTATTTTTAATAACTTTGAATTTTACTCATATTTTAAAATTAATTTGGTAATTTTTGGGTTATTTTTATGCGTGTGGTTGTTCGTTAAGAAACATGATAAGCGGTGTCAGAAATGGGGTTTCAGTTATAAAAGGAATACGTGTCCCTTATTTTAGACGCGTGGCAGTTGTTTACACTTTTATTATCAGATAAGGAAGCAAATAAAATAATATAAAAGAAAAACAACAAACACAGCAACAAAACCATTGTATCAATCTCTCATCTCTCTCAGTTCCTATCTCTCTCTAATATCTCTGATTTGTTCCTCTCTTCTCTCTCGACTTAATCTCTAAAATCTCTCTCCTCTCCCTCTGTATCTTCCTTTCCCCGTTCCTTACTTCCGTTCTTTTCTTCTCCTTTTCCGATGCTATTTTCCGGCTATCCTATTTTCGGTAACTACCCCGGCTGATCTTCCTTTCTTCCTTCGATTATTAGCTTGGTTCATTTTGTGGTTATATATATACATACATGGTTGTGTATATGCAAGTGTGTGCGTTACTATATGCTAGTGTGTGCTGGGTGTGTGTATTGTGTGTGTTCATGTGCGTGTGTCGCGCATGACGCGCGTGTTGTGTGTATATGGTGGCTGTGGTTCGCTGTAATGTTGCATCCTGTACTAATTCGGTTGTTTCCTGATTTGATTTTTTTTTACTATTATTATTTCGCAGGGAATTGTTTTCAATATACTCGTGATATGAATAATTATGAGCGGAAATTTTAATAATCAATCGGCGAAGTTTCGCGTTGGAAACCCGGTAATATATTGGGTACCTACGAAATTTTGCCGCCATCGGCAATGAGCCTCGGCGAGCCGACAGTGGACGGTGATGATCTAATTATGAGTCCCAGTATGAATAAAAACATAAACATATGAATAATAATAACTAATAACAAAATTGTATCGGTGATTGGGATTTGCGAGCTGTGATTGGTTGTTGTGTTTTAATTGGATTGTTGTGTTTTAATTAGATTATTGTTGTGGATTTGACGTGGAATTGATTTGACGGGTAGGCCGATAGACAAAGGAGACGCTGCCCGATTTTCGGGAAAATTAATTCCGAAAATATAGGGACGTGCCCTATAATTATCGGAGACGTAGAACGAATATATAATCATATTATAAGAAACCTAATTACGTGTTGGGATATGATATTTTATAAACGATCAATTACCCTACTATTTCCAAAATAACGAGTATACGTACTTTCTAAAAATAAATACTGAACCAAGTTTCGAAGATGTGAACCATAATTGCTATGTGTATCTCAATAATACATATAAATACGAGTCGGGACTTCATATCGAATGGGTAGATTGGATAATAAGGGTGTGTTAGGCCTAAACGATTATCTAAATTAGGGTATTTTCAACTCTGTAGGTCCTAGTCGGAAGACCCGAGGATCAATATCGGACTAAGAATGATCTAGTGGTTAGTCGTCGAGCTCAGCGAGATTCCAATCGAAGGACCTGGTTGTTGAGATCGTAGCCAGAATAGGATAATAAAGACAAATGTTCAAGGCAATCTAAAAAGTCAACCGATAATAGCAGTTAAAGCTTATTGAGGCAAGTACTTCTAAACCTTTCTCGAGATATAGTGCAAACATTTCTAAATTCTCTTGTGACATATTGTTAAGTATTCAAAATAGTTCTTTTTATATTGCGAGTACTTTAAATCATACAGCCTTGAACCCGGATCACATCATTTGATCTTTGAGCCGTAAGCCTTATTCTTTATAAACCATTTCTTGTTGATTTCCAGATACTAAACCACACAAATATGATACTACTCTCCAAATATATAACTACCAAACACCAAACACTGAAACCGAATTGTTTGAACATACAGAAACTTTTATACCCCAACCATTTTGTATAACATCAAAGAACTAAACCTTGTAAAATCATTGTTCATCTAATACCTGATTTTCTTATAGGCTGAAGGCCATTTCTTATACATACTCTGATACACCCTTCTGATACTCATGAATTGCATCATGCCTTTATACAAATGTTTCATCACTGTTGATTATGATCTTGTTTTATTGAGTTATATTGTTTATCACATTGAATTGCTTTAAAATTGGATAATTTTCTTTATGTGGACCAGATTCGTGGTCAGACTAGATTCGTGGTCGAATTAGGCCAATATGTTCCTTAGATCCAGTTTATAGAGCAGTGTCGTGTGCCTTGCTCGAGGTTAGTGCATGACTAATCAGCAGCCTGACCTTGGTTTTAAAATTTAAAAATGAATATCCAGTTCTAATAACTATTTAACAAGAAACTTGATTCTTCTAAATCATTTCTATTTGAACATTATTTAACCTCAGTTATCGTTATTATGACTTGTTGAGCTAGTTAGCTCACTCTTGCGAATCTTTTTATGTATTCTACAGTTAAAAAGGATATGGTTGATAGCGAGGTTTCCTCAGCCCAGCATTCAACCTAGGATTCCAGATTGAGTTGGATTGAGCTAGCAGGAGCTTTATATGGTAGTGAGATAGCAAGATTGTAAGAATAATTTCATTATCAGCTGTAAGTTAAATTAGTTGGGACTTGGTACGTTATAATAAAATTTAAGTTTGTGGCTTGTTTCATACTTTAACCTGTTGCGATCCGTGGTTTTGTAAAGCAGGGTCATTGCAAATAATATTTCTTATACAGGTTTATATATTGTGTATGTATTGTGGACCCCAAACTTCTGACCCAGGTTTGGAGGGCGCCACAATTGTAATGCACAACATCACATCCACCATTGAGATACCACCACATTCAAACCTCAATATTCAAGAGACTACTCTCTCAGGGACGGAGATCCCCATTACCTAACTGTTGATCCAAATAACAGTCTCCAACCTCAAGGGATGAATAATTAAGGCAAAATGTGACGCCCTCCAAACCCGGGTCAAAAGTTTGGGGTTCACAACACACACATACACAATATAAACCTGTTTATAAAATAATATATGCAATGATCCGATACTACACAACCACGGATCATAACAGGATAAAGTATGAACATAAGTCACAACCTTTATTACAATACAACGTACCAAATCCCAACTAGTTTAACTTACATCCGATTTTATAACATTCTTACTAACTTGCAAAATATGAAACTAAAACATAAAGCTTCTGCTAGCTTACTCCATCTCAACCTTGAATCATAGATCACACTGGGTTGGGAATCCTCACTACGAACAACTTCCCTTTTAACTGGAAAAGAACATAAAATAATCAAAATAGTGAGCTAACTAGCTCAGCAAGTCAGAAGTCACAATGACAATAACTGAGATCGAACAATGATTAATTGAAATGATTTAGAGGAATCAAGTTCCCTATTAAGCGATGATTAGAATTGGATATTCACTTTTAGTTTTAAAAACCAAGGTTAGGCTGTTGATCAATCACGCACTAACCCGAGCAAGGCACACAGCTCTGCTCTATATACTGGATCCAAGGCACACATTGGCCTAATATGATCACGAATCTGGTCTGACCACGAATCTGGTCCACATTTAGAAAACCATCCAATTATACAACAATTCAGTATGTTAAATAATGTAATTCAATAAAACAAGATCATATCAACATTTATAATACATTTATCTCAAAGCATAATGTACTTCATAAGTATCATAAAGGTATATCAAGGCATGTATGCAGAATGGCTCCAAGCCTGTAAAAGAATCAAGTAATAGAAGAACAATGGTCTAATGGTTATACCAGATTTGGTTTCTGAGGTTACAAGGTATTGTAGAAAGTATGCGTGTTTGTACGTTAAGCAAATCCATTTTAGGGACTGGTATATGGTATATATGGAATTGTGGAGTAGTACGTATTGAGGTGGTTTAGTATCTGGGAATTCAACAATCAATGGTTTACAATGAATAAGGCTTACGATTCAAATATCAAATGATATGATCAGGATTTAGGGTTAAGCAATTCAGAGCACTTGCAATATAAAACAGGAGTTGTTCGGAATACTTATATTATATCTCAAGAAGGTTCAAGAATAAACTTCCAATATATATCAAGAAAGGTCGAAAATACTTGCCTGATCTCAACTGATCTTCTCTTCACATGGACTCGTCTATCAATTCTATTCACTGACCACTTGCTTTCCTGTTCTATGCCTCGCTTTCTCTGCTAGAAATTACAAGTATCTATCAATACTCATCCTCATCTTATTCTAATTGTCACATAGACGTCACAAGCTTCTAGCTACCCTTCGTTTCCCCAAATCCGACTTACGGATTAAAAGTTATGACCAAAACCGTCAAACAATGAGCATGTAGGCATATTACACATCAATCAGATAGCACATAGCACGTATGGTATTCAATAGAAACCATCTTTCAAAGAAGGTTCAGGGTTAAAATGATTTTTCTGGTATTTAAGACGTATTTTTAAACATTTTCCAGAATTAAAATGGGTAAAATAATCATTTTATAAATAAATAACATGGTTTGAATACCAGAATCTAACTTCAAAACCATTTAATAATAATTATCGAGTCTTGAACATAATTTAGAAAAATATTTTAAAGCTCAAAACTATTTTTCGTAATTTTAAATCAAAAGGAATGATAAAATCCAATTAAATAATCAATTAAAATTAATTAATAAATAATTAAATTAATTAATCAATTAATATTTAAATTAATTAACCAATTAATTAATTAAATAATTCAGATTTATTTTTGAATTAAAAATAATTTTTAAGAATTAAAATTAATGATTTTTGAAAATTTTTAAAACATGAATACTATTTTTGTAAGTTTTTGAAACAGAAATATAAGATTTGTAATTAAAGAAAACCATTAGGGGTCAAACTGTAATTTTTCCCCTTCCGGTCGTCTTCTTCGGCCTTTCGCCTGCTGGACTCCATGGCTACCTCCATGGAGCTTTTCCGGCGGCCGTAAAATTGCCCAAAAACGTACCAAATTAACAGGGAATGATTTTCTTACTTCCAGAAACGTATTTGTGCAACCAATTCTTGAAATCAATCAACGAACAAGCCAGAAATTTTGCCGAAAGTTCCCGCCGCCATCGAGCTTCAAAATTCCAACGAGGCCCTTCCCACAATCCTTTGTTCATGAAACTTATACGAATCGATTCCTTATTTCACAGTCTATACACTGGTAACCTTCAATTCAACTAATAACTCTCGAATCAAAAACACCCAAATTCAATTAAGAACAATCAAACTAATTATAAACCTTAATTTCAAAATCAAAGAATCAAACACCAATTTCTCTATGTTATTGAACTCAAAATTCAACATATGATATACCAAATTGATCAAAACTTCATGATCTACAACATGCAATCATAAAAACACATAAACAACTTCAAAATCAAAAAGTCATAATTAAATCATAAGTAAATTTTGAATTTAAATAAAAATATAGAAAAATACCACTTGAATCTGCAATGATATGGTTGATGAAACTTCATTCTATTTTTCACGAGCTTTGATTCGACTATTTGCATGCCAAAATCGGAGTTCAATAACGGCTACGAATCCTCATTTAATTATGAAGAACACTATAAATATTTACATTTTCTCTGGATAATTATATAGTTTTACTGTTTATTTTGATTACTGAACAAGGTACTGCAAGGCTATTTATAGCTACGGAAAGATAATATAAGCACTACAAGAAAAAGTTGAATAGACATCATACATTAGACATCGTTTGATGTTGCTACTGATGTTAAAAGAAGAAATAACATCATCCCGTATTTTTCTGATGTCTATGTTATTTGAAGACATCGGTTATTTAATAACTAATGTCTAAAATTACCAAAAACAAATCAAGGTGCGCTCCTTCAATTTTGTTCCCCCTTAGCGAAATATTTTCAGATTCCCTCTCCTTTACCAATTCCCCCCAAATTTTCAGAAACTAAATTAAAAATAAAACTTTCACTCTTTGTCGTTGCACCCCACCCCCCCCCCTCTCCCTCTCTCTCTGTGGCTCCTTCAATCAATGACCGATTCGTTTAAGTGGAAGCTTATTCAATTTGTTCGAAAATATAATGCTCGAATTGGTACATAAGTAAGTTATAAAACTCAAATTCTTAGTTTCATTTAGTTTTAAATTGGGGATATTTCAATTCTAAACCCTAATTGCAGTTCATGCTTGAGCAAGGATCTATTTGTTCTTAATGCTACTTGGAATTTCTATTTTGATGTAGTGCCTTGTGGTCGGGTTATTATTGTATCTCAAGATGACTGCTCAAACTCAAGAAGAACTCTTGGCTTCCCACCTTGAGCAACAAATCATCGATATATTCTCTCTCTCTCTCTCTCAGTAATTATTTTGTAGTTGTGTGTTCTTTTATTCTTGCTTTGATGCTTTTATATAAAAAGTTCCAATCTTTTACAACCTTACCTGGATTAGATCTATAGATTTTATATTAATTGTCTTTATAGTATGTTTTAGGGGTTTTTATATATCTTGAATCTGCTGACAATTGAATATGGAGATTCTTGATTGTATTAATGTAATTTAACATACATAAATACAGGGTGTAGGGTGAGCTAATGATAGATAATTATATCAAATACCATTTCATTAAGCACAAAAGTGAATACATTAAAGTTCATATTAGTAAAACCCTTGTTGGTTCACAAGCGTCTTTACACATTTGCAATATTTTTTTATGAATAGAACTTTATTATTTACTTTGAATAAGACTACAAAAGAGTACCCCTTATATAAAACAAGCACATATCTGCATATTATTCTGAACTTTGCTAAGTTTGCTTATATATTTATTGTTCTCTATAGGAAAATGGTTATAGCTACTTTGCTCTTTGGGCGAACGAAAAATCATTGCGAGAAGCTCTGCACATCCACAAGGTATAATATTTTTCCAACCATTAACAGAATTATATTAATAGAATAAAGTTAGTACGTAGGGAGAGTACAGAGAGAAAAAACACTAAACTGGGAGAACAAGAATAGTTTTATAATATCAAATGAACTAAATATATATAGCAGCTTGTGATTTGAATTAAGTAAATGCAGGAATATATCCTGGAATAAATTTAAATAGAACTTATCAACTCCTAACTAAAGAACTAAATCCTATAGACTATGATTGTTATTTGACTGAGTTCAAACATCAGAAGACTTGTAATAGCATCTTATTTGACTACCTTACCTCTTGGAAAATAGCCTAAATTCAATTTCAAACACTCCTAGAGTTTGTAGCTGCAGAACTCAATCCGCTGTCACATTTGAAAAACCTTTTCTGACTTTCCTTGTTTTTACAAGTCATGTTTGATTGCAAATATATTACATATGATCAAGCTTAGTTTAGTTCTTCTCATAATTTGGGTAGAAAAAGTTTAGTGGCTTATTTATTTTATTAAAGAATTTAGTTATTCAATTTATAAACTTCCTCACATGCAGAAGTTCTTACATATGATCTACCCATTTTACAGATAAAGAGGGAAGTGGCAACAATAAAGTCGATAAAGCATCCACATGTTGTTCGTCTATTTCAGGTCTACTTCCCTTACCCTCAGCATATCCCCTGGTTCTATTTGAGTTCCTCATTGAAGTAATAACAACGTGCTTCGGTCGATATTTTTCTGGATCTATTTACTCGGAATTATCTAAATCAGCTTTGTATGATAAGTCTTCTTAAAAACTATAATGAGCTATAATATTGGAAAAACAAGCCAATGTTTTCTTAAAATTCATAAATTGCTTACTAGGAGAAAGAAGTCAAGAGCTATAAATACTTTTGTAAATTACAATATAAAATCATTTGACATGAGGAGTAATTCATTTGAAGGTACAAGTTGTTTTGTAGTAGTGAAAACTTTTGCTACAATATTGGAACTTAGATTTGTCTTTAAAATCATCCGCAGGTTCTATTGGCCATTTACAATTGTCTTTCGACTCTCCTCAACATCATATGTCAGTGCTATCACCCTCTGCAAGTCAGGTGAGTTGGTCCTCTGATGGAGATCCAGCGGCAATGGATATCTTTTTAGCTTCAAGACGACTGTGGTTGGGTTCTTTAGGCCCTGATGCATCTGAAGCGCTAGTAAGATTCTAGTTTGAAAAGTTTGGTCCAACAGAGCAGTGCTTATACTATCCTTACAATGGTTGTGAAATGCTAAAATGGTTTCCATTTATTTCAGAAATACCGACTTCATGATCGTCGATCCCCAACAAGCAAATCAGCAGATTCGACACTTACTCTAGGATCGGCTTTATGAATCTCTGGATATGCTGAATCATCAACCCAAACCCGTTCCAAGTCTGCTTCTCATGAGGGTCCACTACGACTGACTAATACCACCAGAAGGACTTCTACTACAATTGGTGATAGCGTGGAAGACGAAGAAGCTGAACGATCTGTAACGCCCTCCAAACCCGGGGTATAAGTCTGGGGGTTACGAGCTAATCACCAAACATGTACAAGCTTATTAATAAATAATAAAGAAATGAAACTAAACCCCTTTAATACTAACCAGGACCTTTTTAGGTTGAAGTATGAAAACAAGAACCACTAACTACTTTTATTACAACCCAACATTTAAAATCTCACAAACTCTCTTTATTACAAACCATTGTCTAATTTATTTTTAAACTAAGTTCAGCTTTTATTCAAACACACATACTATCTATCAACACTCCACTTGCTCGAGCAACTCAAAGCTTTCTTCCTGAATTGGGATCAACACCATGGGTATGAGAGGATCCCGAGGCTTGACCCGCTTCTTTACCACTCGTGTCCTGATGGGTTTCATATTTCTTCTTAACTGAAAACAATAAGGTGAATAACAACAAAAAGGGTGAGCCAAAAATTGCTCAACAAGTCCACAAAATATAAACAGTGTTAAAGCAATATAATTGAATCTGTAACCCAGGTATATCTACAAAGATATAACCTCATAAGAATAGAAAGAAGGCCAAACTGGCGAATACAATTGAATTAAACTGGACTCAAGTTCGCAGCTATACCCTGCTGATCAGCCAGGATATAGTGCAGATCTATATCTCACTATATAGATCCCGTCGGGCACCCAGGCACTACGGCCCGTTTCAAGGATCAGGTTATGTCCCGGTCCTTAGGATTAAGTAAACTTAATCCCAGAAGTAGTATTATTCAGTCCCTGGAATAGCAACCGGAACAATCGGTATGCTTTGATATATTCTAATCACCAGAATATATCAATAATTGTGAGTAATAATTGGAATATGAATAATGAATTCAAATGAAGAGAATAATTCAAGAAGTGAAATGAAATATGAACAAGAGAATTAAAAGAGTGCAATTGTAATAATAATCTGAAGAAAATATCACTATTCTGGAAAATAGAATAGAGGAGAAACTTGCCTTTTGCGCGACTTACTGCAATTAAATCACATCCGTATATCCCTTACTTGACCTGCCTTGCTGGCTTAGCTTTTGTTGGCAAAATAGACTGGTTAAGTCATTTTGTACTTCAATTTGCATCTTGAATCGACTTCATTTCGTTCTTATTATCTACCCATGCGCTTATGACTAACTCTTATATTACATATAAGCAAGTAAGACTCGATTAACCATATAATATACATAAGCACATAAGCACATAATCATTTCTATATTTAAAATAATTTTTAGAATCAAAATCGACTCGTTGATTGCTCCGTTGATTACCTTCTACTTCATTTCCCATTTTTTCGGAATTTTTCGGATTCATCTCGGCATGTATTTTGACTAATAATCAAGCTAATAATAGAGTCAGCTAATTTCTAGAAGAAATTAGGTCTTCATATTATTTTTAATAAAAAGAATTCATTTTTCTGAGTAAAATGGCTTTCGTTTCGCTCAAATCGGACTAACGGTTGAATTATTATCAATTAAATACTGATAATTCAATTTATTATTCAATATAATTAATTATTACAAATTATTAAATCCTAAAATAATTATTTAAGAAAAATTAAAGTCAAAAATAAATTTTCTATAATTTTTGGAGTTAAAATTAATAAGTTATGATTTATTGAAAATGATGTGATCAATAATCGAAATAATTATTCACTTTTTAAATATTAATTAAATAAATAACTAATAATTAATTAATAATTAATTATTTAATAACCTAATTATTAGGATTAATCACAATTTATTACGAATATTCACACTTATCTTTATTTATTCGATTAGATCGATTATTTATAAATAAATAATCGATATCATTAACTGATACATTAATTATTGAATAAATGAGTCATTATTCGAATCATATTTCAACTCAACGATCCCCTACTCGTATTCCTACGAGTTATTCGCGTTTTTCGCATAATTATCGAAACATTACTGCTATTATTGCACGTATACGTTTTAAAATTATTTATCTGTATTTAATTATTCATTACGAATAATTATTACGATATTATACGAATAATTTACTATCGTCTGAATATTAATAATCGAACTTATCGTTCAATTACTCGTATAATTACGAGTTATTCGTTTTATTCCCTTATTTATCGAATCGTTCCTCACAATATTCGATCAATATAGTTCTTATTTATTAATTATTAACTAATAAGTAAATAAATAGATAAATGATTAAATAAATAATTAAATCACTAAATTCGAATTTATAAATTTATAAGATAATTTAGAAATTATTAATACTATTTTACAGAATTTAAAAACTAATTTTTAATTGATTTTTAGTATTAATAAATCTAATTTTTGTTTTTATAAAATATAATTAAATAATTAAAATTCAGAAACAGAAATCAGAAAAGGGGTTAGGGTTTTGAAGGATTAAAACCGGGTTAAAATTTAGAACCCACCGGGTCGGGTCCGGGTTGGCAAGAACAACCCGCCGGTGTTCTTCACAACCCAGAAACCGACGAGGTTCCGGCCACCGGAGCTCGATTCCGGCGAGGCTAATTCCTACCCAAAACCACATGTTTTCAGTCCATTTTTGATGCCAATCGTTTTGTCACAACTCCAGCTACACATCCCCGTCGCCCTTCTCGTCTGTCCATCCCTGTATCTGCTTTCCCGGCGAAACAGAGCAAAACCCGACGAGAATCCGGTGAGCTCGATTCATAGCCAAAACGGGATCGTTTGGATCGATTCGACCCTCTATCTCATTCAAAATCACATCAACAATTCAACCATACCACTATCTAATCCTAATAACCCCTACAACTAATTCTCCGATCAAATCAAATAAAAGTCCGATCAAAACTCAAAATCACGATTCCGTACATGAAAAATTACAAATAATATATCAAAATAAAGCTTATTACTCCTACAATCAAACCCCCATACTCTAACATACCTCAGATATCTGTACAATCAAAAACGATCAATTAAAGAAACACATAAACCCTAGATATCGATTTATCGATTCAAACAATAGTCAGTCAAATTAATTAGCAGGAATCAATCATAAACAATCAAATAAAGCTGTTCATAACATCAATTTCAACAAATAACCCCAGAATCAAAAAGTACCAATTCGGGTATAAACCCTAGAAATTAAAATCGAAAATTAACACATCAAAACATGTTTTTGATACCAGAAACCGAAAGAACAACTCGAGAGGATCGATTTGGATACTCACATGATACGATTTGGTGTTCAGAAACGTTCAAAATCAATGATTGATCTTTGACCCGAAATCCGACCCGAACTGTTCTTCAGAAAATTTCCAGAAATTTGCAGAATTTTTATTAATTAATTAATAATAATTAACTGATAATTAGGCTATTTATAGGGTAAAAAATAATACTCCTAAATAAAATTAAGGGGCTAATTATACATTTAATAAAAATATTTGGCCCTAATTTTCATAATATTTGGGTATTAAAATTTAATTTATAATTATTTTTTAAATACAATATATATGCCAAAATTTTCCAAAAATTGTGAATAATGCAAAAATACAAAGAAATGGTATAAATAAAAGTCCTATAATTTTATAAAAATAAAAATGTGATTTTTGTGGGGTTTTTGACACCCAATGGGGCCCGGAAAAGTCATTTTTCGTAAAACGAGAAAATTTATAAAATATCTAGATGTTCAGAATAATGCGATTATAAAAGCCGTTTGATGAAAAATAAGGCCCATTATTTTATTTTAAATACTGGCTTTAAAATCATTGTTTGAGTTGCAAAGCATTTGAAATGAAACCTATGAATACGATATAAAACATCTGAAAAATACCTTAAAAAATACAGAAATGATACAGAATACACATAACACACAACAATTAGGGTTTAACGGATAATCACACATAATTGACATATTAATACACATAATATGATATTATACAACGTAAATTTCCCGGTCGTTACATTCTCCCCCCCCCCGGTCAGAATCTTCTACGAAAACAAATGAGGATATTTTTCTAACATCTCGCTTTCAAGTTCCCAGGTTGATTCTTCAACCATAGGATTTCTCCACAATACTCGCACTAAATATACAGACTTATTTCTCAATACCTGCTCTCGCCGATCTAAAATTCTTATCGGCTGCTCTACAAAAGACAAATCAGGTTGGATATCTATCGGTTCATATTCTATTACATGCCTAGAATCAGGATTATATCGTTTAAGCATTGACACGTGAAATACATTGTGAATATGTTGTATATGAGGCGGTAAAGCTAATTCGTACGCAAGCTTTCCTACTCTCTTCAAAACTTCAAATGGCCCGACGTATCGTGGTTTCAATTTACCCTTATTGCCAAATCTGGTCAATCCTTTCCATGGCGATATTTTGAGTAATACGTGTTCTCCTTCCTGATAGTCCATATCCTTCCTTGCTTGGTCTGCATGTTTGCGTTGCCTGTTTTGTGCTCCATCGAGTCGTTTCCGAATAAGTTCAATCTTTTCTTTAGTCTGTTGGATTAATTCTGGACCCAAAATCTTACGTTCCCCAACTTCATCCCAGTTTACTGGTGATCTACATTTTCTTCCATATAGTGCTTCATACGGGGGCATTCCAATGCTAGCGTGATAGCTGTTATTATAAGAAAATTCCACTAGAGGTAGATGCTCATCCCAACTGCCTTCAAAATCGATCGCACAAACTCGTAGCATGTCTTCAATCGTTTGGATAGTTCTTTCACTTTGCCCGTCGGTTTGCGGATGATAAGCGGTACTCATGTTTAATTTCGTTCCAAGGCATTCTTGAAATTTTCTCCAAAATCTTGAGTTGAAACGAGGATCTCGATCAGATACGATATATATTGGAACTCCATGTCGCATTACAATTTCCTTGAGATACAAATGCACTAGCTTGTCGAGCGAAAATCTTTCGTTAATCGGTAGAAAATGTGCCGACTTCGTGAGTCTGTCAATGATTACCCATATCGCATCATGATTTTCCTTAGTCCTCGGTAGACCTACCACAAAATCCATCGCTAGATGTTCCCATTTCCATTCTGGAATGTCTAACGGTTGTAATAATCCGCACGGACGTTGATGTTCCGCTTTAACTCGCTGGCATGTGTAGCATTTACTCACCCATTCTGCTATTTCCTTTTTCATATTCGGCCACCAAAAATTTTCCTTCAGATCGTGATACATTTTTGTGCTTCCTGGATGAATAGAATACTTTGAACTGTGCGCATCTCGCATTATTTCTTCTTTTAATTCTGCCACATTAGGGATCCAGATTCTCGATGCAAAGCGTAAAATTACTTCATTATCTTTCTGAGTTGTGATCTCTTCTCCCGTTAAGTCGTCATCTTGACTCATTACTTCTTCCTGACAGCGGCGAATCTTCTCGAGCAATTCTGGTTGAAAAGTCATAGCGTAAATAGTTTTTGCAGATTCATTGGAAATGCGAATCTCAATTTCCAATTTGTCAAATTCCCTAGCTAATTCTTCACATGAAGTTAACCGATTCAATCTTTCTTTCCTGTTCAACGCATCCGCTACAACATTTGCTTTTTCTGGATGATAACTGATTGTGACATCATAATCTTTAATCAATTCCAGCCATTGACGTTGTCGCATGTTCAGTTCTTTTTGCGTAAAGATATACTTCAGACTTTTATGATCCGTATAGATTTCATATTTTTCACCGTAGAGATAATGTCTCCAAAGCTTCAATGCAAATACGATCGCTGCTAATTCCAGATCATGCGTAGGATATTTTTTGCTCATGGGGTTTAAGTTGTCTCGATGCATATGCGATAACGTTACCGTGTTGCATCAATACACATCCTAGCCCGCGATACAAAGCGTCACTGTAAATGACGAAATTTCCTTGCTCATCTGGTAATACAAGTACTGGTGCGGTCACTAACCGATTCTTCAACTCTTGGAAACTTTCTTCATATTTCTCATTCCATTCAAACTTTTCACTTTTTCGAGTTAACTTAGTCAGCGGCGTTGCTATTTTTGCAAAATCTTTGACAAATCTTCGATAATACCTTGCCAATTTCAAGAAACTTCGAACTTCTGTGGGTGTCTTCGGTCGTTCCCAATTTAACACAGCTTCAATCTTCGCTGGATCGACTTGGATGCCTTCTCTACTGAAGATATGTCCTAGAAATTGTACTTCCCTTAACCAGAATTCACATTTTGAGAATTTTGCGTACAGTTGCTCTTTCCTTAGAATTTCCAAAGCTATCCTCACGTGTTCCGCATGCTCTTCTTCCGTCTTGGAGTAAATCAAGATGTCATCAATGAATACAATCACAAATTTATCCAAATATTTCTTGAATACTCTGTTCATCAAATCCATGAATGCAGCTGGCGCGTTTGTCAAACTGAATGCCATTACAAGGAACTCGTAATGTCCATATTTTATACGAAATGCAGTCTTGGGAATATCTTCGGCTTTAATCTTCAATTGATGATAGCCTGATCGCAAATCTATCTTCAAAAACCATGCAGCTCCGTTTAGCTGATCGAACAAATCATCGATTCTCGGTTTAAGGATACTTGTTCTTAATAGTGAGTTTATTCAATTCCCGATAGTCAATGCACAATCGCATGCTGCCGTCCTTCTTCTTCACAAATAATATCGGTGCACCCCATGGGGATACACTAAGTCGTATGATGCCTCGGTCTAGAAGATCTTGCAGTTGCGTTGACAATTCCTTCATCTCAACTGGAGCCATTCGATAAGGACCTTTCGAAACTGGTTCTGTACCTGGTGCTAGATCAATCGTGAACTCGATTTCTCGATCTGGTGGTAACCCTGGAAGCTCGTCTGGATAGACGTACGGAAATTCGCATACAACTGGAATGTCTTCTATTTTAGGACTTCCTTTTTCAGTATCTAACACATAAGCTATATATGCTTCACATCCTTGTCGAAGCAATCGTTTAGTCTGCATCATGGTTAGAAATTTATTTCGCTGTTTGTCGCCCTTGAATATTACCGTTGCATTTTCCGCAGTTCGTAATTTAACTTTCTTATTTGCGCAATCTATCTGAGCCCTATGACGTGCTAACCAATCCATTCTCAAAATAATATCGAATTCTCCTAGCTTAAAAGGAATTAAGTCTACAGAGAAATGATGTTCAGCTATTTCTACATCACACGCAGGATAAACTCGATCTACTGGAACTTGGTCGTCATTCGCTAATTCTATAATTAACGTCTCGCCCAACCATTCGATTTCGCAATGTAACTTATCAAGAAATTCTTCAGAAATAAATGAACGAGTAGCTCCAGAATCAATTAATACTTTTGAATCTACGGAGTTCACCAAAAGCGTACCTGCGATCACATTTGGACTCTGCACTGCTTCTTTTATTGTCATGTTAAAAGTCCTTGCTTTGGGTTGATTCGGCGGCGGTGGCGGAGGTAATGCCAACACTTTCGGAATACTGGCTCCCATTGCTGGTCCTTTACAATTCCTAGCGATATGTCATTTCCTTCTGCATTGATAGCAAGTGATTTCTGCTATTTTTCCTGTTGGACATTCATTAGAGTAGTGCCCTTTCTGCTTGCATTTGAAACATGTCACATCTGCTTTAATACATACGCCGGTATGCTTGCGTCCACAAGTTTTGCAATATGACACTAGAACCTTAACAATTCCCTGTTGTTTGGAGGCTTGGAAACGATTACCTGCTTTTTGTGTACCCTGTCCTATCCTTTTGAAATTCAAATTTGCCCGGGCTTGAAATCCCGGCTTCCTGCTAGCACGGTCTTGGAAACTTCCCTGTCCTCTATCTCGTTGAGATCTTTCACTTTCCCCTTCGATGATCAAAGCTTTCTGGACTACAGCAGTATATGTTATTAATTCAAAAACTGCAACCTATCCGCGTATCTATGGTCGTAATCCCTCTTGAAATCTCTGAACTCGCTTCTATTCAGTGTCTACCTGTTCCGGAACAAATCTAGCCAATTCATTAAATTTGGCTTCATATTCTGTTACAGACATACTTCCCTGCTTCAGCTCTAAAAACTTTATCTGCATCTGATTCTTCACATAGCGAGGAAAATGCTTTTCTAAAAATAATTCTTTAAACCTATCTCAAGCAATAACATCTTCACCCTCTAATGCCTTTTTAGATTCCCACCAATAATTTGCCTCCCCCTTCAACAAATAACTAGCAAAATCAGTCTTCTGGTCCTCACCTATCTTTACTAGTGCAAACGCTTTCTCTATTTCTTTTAACCAGGTGGTAGCTTTAATAGGATCAGGAGACCCATCAAATTCTGGAGGTTTAACTGACTGAAACTGCTTAAAAGTAACAACAGGTAATGCTGGTGGTAATTGAGGCTCAGGATGAGGTGGTTGTTGTAATATTTGTTGTTGGATTTGCTGTTGTTGATACTGCATCTGCTGCTGCATCATTACCATCTGTTATTGCATCAGATGGAAAATTTGGTTCATGGTCTCATTAGTTTGACCTTCGAAATTGTTGTTAGAGGTCTCAGCCCTAGTCTTTCTTTTTTGTGCCATCTTCTTCTGATAATAAAACAAATGATATTTCTTTAACAGTTTAATAAATAATTGACAATATGTAAGGAGAACAATTTATCCTGTATTAATAACATGGTTTATTTAAAGAAATAGTTACTGAATGTAAAAATTGGAAATGTAAACAGTTAAATAAAATGTTTATTCTCTCTTTTTTTTTCAACAGGAATTATAATATGGAAAGCTGTAAAATAATAAAATGAAAGTAAATGTTGTAAACTGTAAAGACTGAAATTTAAATAAAAGAAATTTGAAAAGTTCAGTTTATATATATGACACCAGCCTCAGGTGTAAATGCTTGATACAAAAAGTCTCGCTCTGCTGGTAATCACCGCGGCTACAAGTCATACTACCACTACAGGTGAAAAACCTACTACAGGTTAAACTACTAGTACACACATACACACTACTCACTAGGTTATACTATGCTACCTCTATATACATCTATACTCTGAAGTCACTGTCTCAACTGTCCCTGTCTCAGATGCCAGGCGGAATACGCCTAAGCTCCTCTCTAAGTGCCTGGACCAAAGTTTGTGCCAAGCGGAATATCCGATAGAACTCTGCAAAAGAAGGAGGTCCATCATGGGTCAAATTATCAAGCTCCCAAGTAGCGCTCATCAAAACTGACTGCAGTCGCTGCCTCGTATAGTAATCTGGCTATAGGGCCGCTAATGGTCATCTGTCCCTCTGATCAAACAGATGCATAATCTCTCGACACTGTGCCCGCCAATACTCCATATCATCCCTCATAACTCTATACTCATGGTATGGTACCATATGCGGCTGAGCAACCTGACCTACTGACTCCTGGGAAGGAACCCTCGGAATACCTGCACCCTGCTGTGGAAAGCCTAGTTGTAGATCCACATCATGCTCTCCCATTCCCTCGACTGGAATCATCTGAACTATGTCCGGCTCTGGGGCATGCACTGGTATAGGAGGTAACAATGGTGGTGGTGGTAACTCCTGCTCAATACCCGGTATAAACTGATGCTCAATAGGTAAAGGAACTATCGGCTCGAAAAACTCAAAAGGATCAAACATCTTTATGGGGTCATGAACTATCCCCTGAACTGGTGGTACCGGCTCCTGTGGCAATGGTGGTGGAGGTGGTAGAGGAGGACACATATGCTCAGATACTGGAGGTATGACTGGTGCTGCTGGTCCAGTGACTGTCCTCTCGGAAGACGTAGAATAACCAGAAGATGCCATCTGATAATATATCAAAGAAAAGAAAAGGTCACTAGACAATCCTAAGATTTATATTTCCCTATTCTAACCTGACCTAAATCCTAATACTATTCTTCCTAATTTGACTATTCCTATCTTATGTGATCTCCCTATCCTATCTTAATCCTAATGTTCTTGTTTTCAGGGACCAAACCTACAGCTCTGATGCCAAACTGTAACGCCCTCCAAACCCGGGGTATAAGTCTGGGGGTTACGAGCTAATCACCAAACCTGTACAAGCTTATTAATAAATAATAAAGAAATGAAACTAAACCCCTTTAATACTAACCAGGACCTTTTTAGGTTGAAGTATGAAAACAAGAACCACTAACTACTTTTATTATAACCCAATATTTAAAATCTCATAAACTCTCTTTATTACAACCATTGTCTAATTTATTTTTAAATTAAGATCAGCTTTTATTCAAACACACATACTATCTATCAACACTCCACCTGTTCGGGCAACTCAAAGCTTTCTTCCTGAATTAGGATCAACACCTTGGGTATGAGAGGATCCTGAGGCTTGACCGGCTTCTTTACCACTCGTGTCCTGATGGGTTTCATATTCCTTCTTAACTGAAAATAATAAGGTGAATAACAACAAAAAAGGTGAGCCAAAAATTGCTCAACAAGTCCATAAAATATAAACAGTGTTAAAGCAATATAATTGAATCTGTAACCCAGGTATATCTGCAAAGATATAACCTCATAAGAATAGAAAGAAGGCCATTACTTGCGAATACAATTGAACTAAACTGGACTCAAGTTCGCAGCTATACCCTACTGATCAGCCAGGATACAGTGCAGATCTATATCTCACTATATAGATCCCGTCGGGCACCTAGGCACTACGGCCCGTTTCAAGGATCAGGTATGTCCCGGTCCTTAGGATTAAGTAAACTTAATCCCAGAAGTAGTATTATCCAGTCCTTGGAATAGCAACCGGAACAATCAGTATGCTTTGATATATTCTAATCACCAGAATATATCAATAATTGTGAGTAATAATTGGATTATGAATAATGAATTCAAATGAAGAGAATAATTCAAGAACTGAAATGAAATATGAACAAGAGAATTAAAAGAGTGCAATTGTAATAATAATCTGAAGAGAATATCACTATTCTGGAAAATAGAATAGAGGAGAAACTTGCCTTTTGTGCGGCTTACTGCAATTAAATCACTTCCATCTATCCCCTACTTGACCTGCCTTGCAGGCTTAGCTTCTGTTGGCAAAATAGACTGGTTAAGTCATTTTGTACTTCAATTTGCATCTTAAATCGACTTCATTTCGTTCCTATTATCTACCATGCGCTTATGACTGACTCTTATATTACATATAAGCAAGTAAGACTCGGTTAACCATATAATACACATAAGCACATAAGCACATAAGCACATAAGCACATAAGCACATAAGCACATAATCATTTCTATATTTAAAATAATTTTTAGAATCAAAATCGACTCGCTGATTGCTCCGTTGATTACCTTCTCCTTCATTTCCCATTTTTCCGGAATTTTTCGGATTCGTCTCGGCACGTATTTCGACTGATAATCAAGCTAATACTAGAGTCAGCTAATTTTTAGAAGAAATTAGGTCTTCATATTATTTTTAATAAAAAGAATTCATTTTCCTGAGTAAAATGGCTTTCGTTTCGCTCAAATCGGACTAACGGTTGAATTATTATCAATTAAATACTGATAATTCAATTTATTATTCAATATAATTAATTATTACAAATTATTAAATCCTAAAATAATTATTTAAGAAAAATCAAAGTCAAAAATAATTTTTCTATAATTTTTGGAGTTAAAATGAATAAGTTCTGATTTATTGAAAATGATGTGATCAATTATCGGAATAATTAATCACTTTTTAAATATTAATTAAATAAATAACTAATAAATAATTAATAATCAATTATTTAATAACTTAATTACTAGGATTAATCACAATTTATTACGAATATTCACACTTATCGTTATTTATTCGATTAGATCGATTATTTATAAATAAATAATCGATATGATTAACTGATACGTTAATTATTGAATAAATGAGTCATTATTCGAATCATATTTCAACTCAACGATCCCCTACTCGTATTCCTACGAGTTATTCGCGTTTTTCGCATAATTATAGAAACATTACTGTTATTATTGCACGTATACGTTTTAAAATTATTTATTTGTATTTAATTATTCATTACGAATAATGATTACGATATTATATGAATAATTTACTATCGTCTGAATATTAATAATCGAACTTATCGTTCAATTACTCGTATAATTACGAGTTATTCGTTTTATTCCCTTATTTATCGAATCATTCCTCACAATATTCGATCAATATAGTTCTTATTTATTAATTATTAACTAATAAGTAAATAAATTGATAAATGATTAAATAAATAATTAAATCACTAAATTCGAATTTATAAATTTATAAGATAATTTAGGAATTATTAATACTATTTAACAGAATTTAAAAACTAATTTTTAATTGATTTTTAGAATTAATAAATCTAATTTCTGTTTTTATAAAATATAATTAAATAATTAAAATTCAGAAACAGAAATCAGAAAAGGGGTTAGGGTTTTGAAGGATTAAAACCGGGTTAAAATTTAGAACCCACCGGGTCGGGTCCGGGTTGGCAAGAACAACCCGCCGGTGTTCTTCACAACCCAGAAACCGGCGAGGTTCCGGCCACCAGAGCTCGATTTTGGCGAGGCTAATTCCTGCCCAAAACCACATGTTTTCAGTCCGTTTTTATGCCAATCGTTTTGTCACAACTCCAGCTACACATCCCCGTCGCCCTTCTCGTCTGTCCATCCCTGTATCTGTTTTCCCGGCGAAACAGAGCAAAACCCGACGAGAATCCGGTGAGCTCGATTAATAGCCAAAACGGGATCGTTTGGATCGATTCGACCCTCTATCTCATTCAAAATCACATCAGCAATTCAACCATACCACTATCTAATCCTAAAAACCCCTACAACTAATTCTCCGATCAAATCAAACAAAAGTTCGATCAAAACTCAAAATCACGATTCCGTACATGAAAAATTACAAATAATATATCAATATAAAGCTTATTACTCCTACAATCAAACCCCCATACTCTAACATACCTCAGATATCTGTACAATAAAAACGATCAATTAAAGAAACACATAAACCCTAGATATCGATTTATCGATTCAAACAATCGTCAGTCAAATTAATTAGCAGGAATCAATCATAAACAATCAAATAAAGCTGTTCATAACATCAATTTCAACAAATAACCCCAGAATCAAAAAGTACCAATTCGGGTATAAACCCTAGAAATTAAAATCGAAAATTAACACATCAAAACATGTTTTTGATACCAGAAACCGAAAGAATAACTCGAGAGGATCGATGTAATAACCCCAATTTTTGGGAAATTTTGAAACCCTTATGAATAGTGTTTTTGCTGAATGAGAAAATTTTTCATGCCACACTATGTAGGGGTTCTGATATGGATATTCTGAGATTTTATTAGTACTTTATATGGGATATAAGTGTATGTAAAGATCGTCAGAATCCAAATCCGAACACTTTGATTTTTCCCGGAAATCCAATAGATACGGAAAGAATTGAGTATAAGGTAGCAGGATAAAAAGGATTTAAATTAAAGGATTATAATAGAGGATCATAAAAAGGAATATAATGTATTGAGAAAGGTTAAGGGAACCTAAGTAATAAGATCCCTGGTATGATCCTTCAAACGATAAACGAAAACGAAAGTTAAGCGAACCGTATAACAGATCAGCGGTCATTAGGCAAACAATTAGGAAGTTAATCAAAGGGATTAGAGAGAGTGATGTCACCCAACCAATGAGAAGAGGACAAGGAGGGAAAGATGACATCACCACATGACATGGGCATGACATGGGAAGGAAGGAGATGTGGTGGCTTTCTAACCACACAAAATCAAGGGAAACAAGGTAATTAACTAAATCAAACAACAAAAATCAACCAACCAAAAGCAAAACAAGGCAAAACACAAAAATCTCTCTTCTTCTTCTTCATGCTCTCGGCTTCTTTTCTTAGAAATTGAAGATCCAAGCTCCACCACTTACTATTTAGCAAGGTAATTATCTAAGCTTCCCCATGGATAGTTACATACTTCCTATAAGTTTAAGCTTCTAATTCCAAGCCAATCTTTTTCTATAAATCATGGAAGGAGATGGTGAATAGTGTTTTTCAAGAAATAAAATTTGTGTTCTTGAAGTTTTGTTTAGATTAAGCTTGGATAAGGACTTTAAGGGTGATTCCAAGCCATTCTCTTGATTCTCCACTCTTCAAGGAAGGTATATCATCTCCAAACCCTAGATTCCTATGTATTATAAGATGATTTTGATTAGTAGGGTGATATTGTAGCTTGATGTTGTGATTTAGAGTTTGGGATTTGAAATGGTATTGAATCGGATTGGTAAATCTTGTTGTTTTGGTTAAAAGAATGTAGTATAGTTAAATTCAAGCTTAGGCATAAGTATGAATGTTAAAATTGAATTGGTTGGGGTTGTTATGATGTGATAAGGATGGATGTTGGTTGTATGTTGGATTTGAGGTTGAATTGGGTTGGTTTTGAATGGTTTTAAATTGGGAAATCGCGTAAACATAGCCGTCGTAACGTCCGATTTTCTTTAGACTGTTTTTGTGCATAACATTAGGACCCGAGAACCCCCTGCTAGATTATGACCGTTGCCATGTCTAGATAGCTCGTGTTACGAGCTTCGTTTTGATATGTAGTTCATTCGATTCTGATGCACGGTTTAGGAGAAACGACCGTTTCAAGTAACGGCGTTTCGCGAATGAAACTTTTCCCCTCGCCTTACTTTGAAACATAGGTTAAAGACCAAAAAGGGTTAATTAATGTATGAAACATTTATGGTAAGTGTGTTAGGCAGTGGGTAAGACACTCGCGAAGGAATTGCCTTAAAACTCGTAATGGTTAAATTATTAAAAATGGTGGAGCCGAGGGGACTCGAGTGACTTAAGAGAATCAGTAAGCGCAAAGCGAGCGTTAGAGTCTGGGTTGGTTAGAGTATAGATTTACAAGTGACTTTGGTTTAATTCCAACTTACTTGTTGCTTATAGGTTACCAGACTCGTCCAGAGCCATTCGTAACCCCCAAGTCGCTCAGGCAAGTTTTCTATCCGTTATACTGTTGTTGTGATGTATATATGTATATGCATTATCTTGCGATAGATGCATGTTGGTTAATTAGCAAATGTTGCGATATATTGAAGCATGCTGATATGGTATATATATGCATGCCTGTTTCGTATTCTTGCCAAATATATCTGTTGGTTCAGTTGATAATACCTATGCTAGAGGATAGCGGTAATTTGCATATACCCTTAGTATAGGGACCCAAAGGTGAAAATATTTTCTAAAACCGGGAGTCGAGGATCCCGAGTAGATTTTGTATATATGGATATATATATATATATACTTATATATATATATGGTCATAGTTTTCAAAAACTATTAATCGAATAAGGTTTATTCGATAACTTTAACCTTATTTTATTATTGAATATTATTTCGAATATTATTCGAAGGCTTATGACTCCTTTATATTAAATGAATATTATTTTGAATATTCATTCGAGGGCGTATGACTCTTTTATATTATTTATTGAATATTATTTCGAATATTATTCGAAGGCTTATGACTCCTTTATATTAAATGAATATTATTTTGAATATTCATTCGAGGGCTTATGACTCTTTTATATTATTTAATGAATATTAATTTGAATATTCATTCGAGGGCTTATGACTCAGTTTATATTATTTAATGAATATTATTTGAATATTCATTTGAGGATCTATGACTCCGATTATTTGCTGAGTTATATTCTTTATTTTATTAAAGAATAAGGTGTCAATAATCAAACTTATTTTCGATTATTCAAATAAAGATAGTACTTTCATATAAGTATATCTTTGGTTATTTAATACTCGTTTCAAGTATAAGTTTTAATACTTTTACTTCAATTATTTTTATAAAGATTATTCTTTATGGGAATATTATTTAAATAATAATATTCAGACATTTTCTAAATATTATGGGGACTGATTTACTTCATTAAATCAGCTTTACTCCAAACACTCTTTAAAGTGTTTTCGAGTCTTCAAAATGATTTTTAAAAGTTAGAGCGGATCCCAAAACTCATTTTTATATTTAAGATCTTCCATTTTAAGGGGACTTGAATACTCGCTCAAAAATCTAAGGGATCCGGCTCTATGGTGTATTTTATATTCGCAACAAGGCTGCAGTTTTGGTTAATGAATTGATTACTTACCCAAGGTTCGGGAAGTAAGTCCATCTATTGAGTCGGCATAAGCAACATGGGCTCAGTGGGCGTCCATGATAGTGTAAGTGGCTCAGTGGGAGTCCATCAAATGCATAAATGGCTGAGTGGCAGTCCAGCATAAGGTCCTATTGCGACCAGGGTGATGACCAGTGGGGAATTCGTCCATCTACTAGTAGAAAAGGTTACTTATGGGTATCTTTGCCTGATCAGCAAGATATCTGGTTTATGCCAAAATTCTTTTCCTTTCCAAATTTATTGGATATTGCAAGTCTGTTCATACTTTACATGATAGAGATTTTCAGGAAATGTATGGGAGATATTTATGAATATATATATATATATATATCAGAACTTAATGAAGTATATCATAACTTCATTTCCTTTAATAATATTTCAAAGATTGAATCTATTCAAATCTGGTCTTGTAGTCTCATCTATGTGATGAACTGTTGAAAGCTCATTATACTTTGAACAGTGGTAGTTCAAGTAGCTTTATAAATGATATAAGTGTAGTAAAGTATTTGGTAACTCCATCTTTTAAACTTATATCTAGTTAATAATTGTCTTATGAATGACAAAGATTTTCAGAAAAACGTTGAGACAAGGTTAGATATATGAGATCACCTTGCAACGATATTTTTATACAGTTATACAATGGGACTTTGTGTATATTATGCATGGAAGAGGACTTCCAATATTTTGAAAAGTATATATGTATATATATATACTGAATATTTTGCGACTTCATCGCATTAAGATATCAACTTGGTTCATTTCTTTTGACCAAGACTTTCATGAGTATTATGAGTAGGCTCATATATTGTTAATCATTATACATATTATTTTGGTGGGCTTGCTGCTCACCCTTGCTTTCTTCTTTCATCACACAACATCAGATAGATAAGATGAACAGGACCAAGCTCCCGATTCGCAAGCGATTAGGAGACGTTCCGCAGTTTTCTAGAAGCGTTGATGCCGCCATGGCTGAGGTAGGAGCTACCAATAGGCTAGGCTTTCAACTTTTGATGTACCAGATTTATGTATATTTATGAATTGTAATAATGGAAAAGAAAATGTAAATTTATTCAGAAAACCTTTTAAGGTGTATGGACAGATAATTGTGGAATAAAATGACTTGTGGTTATTTTTGGATGTTCATCTCTGAGACTATAACATGTGGTGTGTGTGTTTATTGTGGGGTCACAGTACAGAGTAGTTGATTAATTATTAAGGTTGGGTGTTACTAAGGGAAATGGAACTCGTGACAACCCGGATCCCCGACCCCGGATCTGGGGGTGTTACAGAAGTGGTATCAGAGCTAAGCGTTATAAACCTCAGAGATGATGTGACGTTAAGATAATAACTAAGATAATAAGAACTCTTGCCAAGTTCATAGTCGGGCTACCTAACGTAGTACTGACAGTTAAAACCCTTATGGGAACCCTTATAAATATCGTGATAGAAGAGTAGTTCGTTATCGTATATGGTAGCGGGACTCCGAACCCTGAGGTTGAGGAGCAACAACGCGATGATGTTTTATTACTAATTGGAGATCGGATTGTGGATCCGATAGAGTGTCCTAATGCAGGACCGAATGATGTTGATATTGAGGATGTAGCGGTTGAGGATGTTGTCCTAGAAGGGATAGTTGTTGAGGAGGATCCCATGGAGGATCCTGACAAGAATGAATTAAGGACCACTGATGAATTGATGACCATGGTTAGGTCGACTACCAGAGGTAGGATTGGTCGATCACTACCGGAGGTTCGTTCAAGTTTGTAAAGATAGTAGCCCCCTTTAACGTGGCTTACTCGTAAGACTGAGAAGTTTGAATGGACAGAGAAATGCGAGAACAGCTTTCAAGAACTGAAGCAAAGGTTGGTGACGGCCCCTATGCTGGCGTTGCCGGATGGAAAAGGAGATTTTTTGAAGTGTAGTGACGCTTCGCACAAGGGCTTAGGGTGCGTGCTTATGCAGCACGGTAAGGTAATCGCGTACACGTCAAGATAATTAAGGTAATATGAAATTCGATATCCCTGCCCATGAGCTTGGGCTCGTGGCAATAGTTTTGCTCTAAATATTGGAGGCACTACTTGTATGGAGAGAAGTGCGAGATTTACCTAAGCCATAAGTGCTCTAGTACATTTTCCCGTAGAGAGAGCTCAACATACGCCAGAGGAGGCGGTTAGAGCTAATCAAGAATTATGATTGAGAGATTCTTTATCATTGGGGGAAAGCCGATGTGGTGGCTGATGCCCTTAGTAAAAAGGAGAGACTCAAGATGATAATGTCCTTGGGAGAGTTATAAGAGATTTTGAGAAAATGGAAATAGTAGTGAAGGTAACCGGAGCCGGTACCGAAAAGCTGTTTGAGATTGCAATAGAGACCGAATTATTGGAAAAGAGCATATTGTGCCAGAAAAAGGTGATGAATGAAGGCAGAGAGCCAACAAATAAATATGAGATTAATACCGAGAAAGATGATAAGGGAATAATAAGGTATTCCTATAGAATTTGGGTTCCGAAAGTTCAAGAGCTTAAGGATGAGAACTTAGATGAGAGCCATAGTTTGAGGAATAGGATTTAGGGCAAACCCAGAATGTGATAGTCAGGGAGGTTGCCATCAAGAAAGAAAGAACCCATAACATAATAGAGTGGAAAACAAGGTTTTTAATGTATAAGATAACCCCGATCATGGGAGAAGGTTGAAACATTTCATACTAAGGAAACAGAAGGTCGAGTACGGAATGGAGACCCGAGACGGTACTCCTATACGGCAATTTATGGACCTGTCTAGACAGAACTTAGACTATTATCCCCAACCACCACCTTGAGGAAACAATGCGATAGGAAATTCTTTCAGGACCTTTAAGTCTCTAAGCTCTCAGAGTTCCAAGGAACAAGCTGACCCAGTCGAGGCAAGAGCCTGGCTAAAGGAAATATAGGAATCATTTGAGATTCTAAATGATTGACGAACCACAAAAGACTATTTTTGTCACTTACCCTCCTAAGAGAGAGACCACCCGCTGGTGAAAGACCAAGAAAGGCACGGAGCCAGAGGTTAGAATAAACTGATTTAAGTTCAGTCAATTGTTTTCGGGAAAGTAATTCCCAAAGATAAGGAGATAGTGTAAAAGCTTTGGAGCTAGAACAAAAGTGGATGAGTATGATGAATTATGAATATAAGTTGTAAAAGTTATCAAGATTCGTTCTGAGGACACGAATCCAGAATGACAGGATGTTTGGAATCAATACTTATGTTGTGATAGTTCATGAAATAATGATAAGAGAAAGGAAAATAAAAAAAAACTGAAGTGGAAAGGAATATAAAGGCAATAGAGTATGAGGAATGATAAGGGAGTTGGGTATGAGGAAACCCTAAAGACTCATAGCAATAGAAATAGAAAAGCATGTAATCGTCAGGATGAGGGTGATTCACCATGAGTTAAAGTTGATGGTTGAAGGCATAAGAGATACATATAGTTTACCCCTTGTAAGTTGGGAGGATTTGAGGAAACCTTGAGATAGTTTGAAGGATAAATAATGAGACGCGGATAGACGGAGGACACAAGAAAGTAAGAAATTAGGAAAAATTGAATGAAGGAAGTGACCTTCAAGAAGGTGAAGTGTAAGACCGATGGCATGATACCCAGAAAGGGAGACGCCAGGTATGGGAGATATCCCAACATTGAGATGACTGTTGGGATAAACAACAAAAGTAAATAAGAAATTATTAAGAAGAAGTTCACGTTGAACATGACCAATATCTTCCAGAACATCCTTGTTATCATTACCAAATTTAGGCAAGACAAGCGGATAACCGTAGTTATCTTTAGGAGGCCATACGGATTGACCTCAATTTGAATAAGGATGCTATTATGAAATTATGTATAGACTATCGAGGTGAGAATGATTGAATAAGACACCCTTATCAGGGATATATGACTTGATTTATCCATGGAAGGATGCAGGTACCTTTTAAAGGTGGAATTAAGGATAGAACATTGGTAACTTAAAAGGAATCCTAGGGGACTGCATAAAGGTTGGCATGTCACCCTTAATAGGGACAGTATGAGTTTTGACAATATGATTGGGAAAGGGGTTAAGGTAACAACAACCTTTAAGAATCAGTGGAGAAATTTTCAGAAGTATATAGACAATGGTTCTAGTAATAGTAAATGGTATTTTGATATGCCCTGTATCTAGGGAATACAGGAGGAACGATTGAAGGATAACCTTAGAGGTTTTACAAGGAGAAAGGTAATATTCAAAATTCTCAAGAATAGAAATGTTGATAAAGGAAATATGACGTAATTATAATGTTGCCAAGTGAGGCACGTGTAAACCACGAGAAAGTATGAATCGAACCAGTAAAGGTCGAAATTGTTCAGGGCAATTAGGACCTAAGATAAAAGATGTTCTAAGTATGATTGAGAGTCAGTCGTGACAGTGAGTAACCTCTAAAGACTGAGGCAATAACTTATGGAAAAATGGTGATATTTTTTTTTACTCATCAGATTTTAAGGAAAATAACTTCACATAAGCTGTGATTGAAATGAGGTAGAAAATTTATTTGAAGGTGGTTAAAATGACATTGACTGTAAGGAAATTTTACTATCAGGAAAGGCCAAAGAGGTGGCCGACACTTTAAAGGTAAGAGGATAATTATAGGCGCTTGTGCCAAAGGAATACAGTGATGATGGTTAAAGCTATGAAGGTTGTATTATGGTTTGGAAGATTGATATTCCTTCTGATGACTGTGCAATACCCAACCGTAATAGTAGTTGGTAAAGGTTTAATTCGTGTAATCGCCATGAACGGGCTATCCATCTTAGAAGGTCCTATCTTGAGATAAGCCATGACCATATTTCAAAAAGGACTAAACAAACCTTTGAGTTGAGTCTTCTATTGAAGGCATATGATTAAGAATGGTATTAACCTGCTATCGTTACTTTGAGCGAAACTCTTCTGCAATTTTATCTGCTTCATGTCATGTATGTATGTCAGGATCAGGAGTGTTCTTCATGAATCAGAAATGGTGATTATGTTACCTCCTTAGAAGGATTTGATACGACATGTATGGACTCCGTATGGTTGGATATTAAGACTTCATGGAAAATGAATGACTACAATAGGTCAGTGGTGGACCATAGTAAGGCAGCAATGATTCTACAAGTATTGAGCTGATTACAACCGTGAGAGTTGTATTGGAATGGGTGTTGAGATTGAGTACCACTAATCGGGTCGTGGTAGTGTATAAGTTATCATTGATAGACTAATTAAGTAGAGTATCTACCTAGTGAATAATTATTCTTTCTTATCAATAGAGAGTCGTATTATTATATGAGGAAGGTTGCGGTGCAAGCATAGAATTCTAGTAACGATGAGGTATAGAATGAGATCCCAGATTCGATTTTTGATGTCGAGGGAGTTTCAAAGGTGATTGTGTATAAGCTCGAGGAAGAGTGTGGGTCCATAGAATGATGGACGGGATAGCAAAAATATTTAAGCATGTGAAATGCGATGCGATAATACTTGATGTTGATATATATACACATATGTTTTGTTCTCCTATATCAAACCTCTATAGTTCAGAGGTAGGTTCCAAGCCAGATATTTGGTGGCAATATATTTTTTTTTCACATATACAATTCTCTTCAATTCGTTCTTTTCTCTTCTTTTCATTTCATGTAAGCTGAGAAGAACAACCCTTCCAGAAGGGGAGGTATTGCCGAATGACTATCTATCTGTGTGATAGAAGCCTAGTAGGATACCATCTATTGTTTAATTGCTTGTCAAGTACTAAAGGCTGGCCACCTTCTGTACTAACTATGCGATATAACAAGTGTTCATGATCATAGTGATCTCTCAAATAAATTCTTTTAATTCTATATGAAGGACTAAGCTTTCGAAGATAGAAGCAGCTGAAAAAGGAGTAGTAAAGTTGTGGTAGTATGCGGAATGGAAACACATTCGTGATACTAAGGTTGACGAGGTTATTAAAAGGTTATAGAACGCTAGTGAGCAAAAGTGTAACCAGTATAATATTAGGAACGGAGGGCAGTAGCGATTACGAACTGGAAAAGAATGGGTATTGAGAAGCAAAAGCTCAAATGGTAAAAGCTATAATGAGAGTCTGTGCAATAGACTTGAAAGAAATTGGAATGATCACTTAACACGGGTTGAGTTTTCTTACGACAATAGATCATATGTCAGTATTGAGGTATCGCCTTATGAGATCCTTGAGGGAAGACAATGTCGATCCCCCTTATGTTAGGATGAAGTTGTAGAGCGCAAGATGCTCAGACCAGTAGTGGTCCAAAGAACCAAGGATATAACGGATCTAATCAGAGGATGGCTGGTAGTAGCCTAAGATGGACATAAAAAGTATGTTGATTTGACACGAAAGGACAAGGAATGGGAAGTAGGGGACCTAGTGCTGTTATAGGTATTCCCTCGGAAAGGATTGATGAGGTTCGGAAAGAAAGGAAAGCTAAGTCTACAATTTGTTGGACCCTTGGATATATAAAGACATTTGGGAAGTTAGCATATGAGCTAGCTCTACCCCCGAACCTGTAGCAAATTCATAACGCGTTCCGCGTATCAATGTTAAGGAAGTGTAATTCGGATGCCAGATAAATAGGGGCATATGAGCGCATAGACATGCAATCGGACGTAACCTATATGGAGCAACCAGGAAGGCTTATAGAGTGAAAAGGAACAAGTACTTAGGAGAAGGGTTATCAAACTAGGCGGAGTTCAGTGGTAGGACCACAATGTGGGAAAATTTACTCGAGAGTTAGAAAGTGCAATGCTAAAAGAGTATCCCTATTTCTTTTCAATCTGATTCTGGGACGGAATCCTTTTAAGGAGGGGAGACTGTAATAACCCCAATTTTTGGGAAATTTTGAAACCCTTATGAATAGTGTTTTTGCTGAATGAGAAAACTTTTCATGCCACACTATGTAGGGGTTCTGATATTGATATTCTGAGATTTTATTAGTACTTTATATGGGATATAAGTGTATGTAAAGATCGTCAGAATCCAAATCCGAACACTTTGATTTTTCCCGGAAATCCAATAGATACGGAAAGAATTGAGTATAAGGTAGAAGGATAAAAAGGAATATAATGTATTGAGAAAGGTTAAGGGAACCTAAGTAATAAGATCCCGGGTATGATCCTTCAAACGATAAACGAAAACGAAAGTTAAGCGAACCGTATAACAGATCAGCGGTCATTAGGCAAATAATTAGGAAGTTAATCAAAGGGATTAGAGAGAGTGATGTCACCCAACCAATGAGAAGAGGACAAGGAGGGAAAGATGACATCACCACATGACATGGGCATGACATGGGAAGGAAGGAGATGTGGTGGCTTTCTAACCACACAAAATCAAGGGCAACAAGGTAATTAAATAAATCAAACAACAAAAATCAATCAACCAAAAGCAAAACAAGGCAAAACACAAAAATCTCTCTTCTTCTTCTTCATGCTCTCGGCTTCTTTTCTTAGAAATTGAAGATCCAAGCTCCACCACTTACTATTTAGCAAGGTAATTATCTAAGCTTCCCCATGGATAGTTACATACTTCCTATAAGTTTAAGCTTCTAATTCCAAGCCAATCTTTTTCTATAAATCATGGAAGAAGATGGTGAATAGTGTTTTTCAAGAAATAAAATTTGTGTTCTTGAAGTTTTGTTTAGATTAAGCTTGGATAAGGACTTTAAGGGTGATTCCAAGCCATTCTCTTGATTCTCCACTCTTCAAGGAAGGTATATCATCTCCAAACCCTAGATTCCTATGTATTATAAGATGATTTTGATTAGTAGGGTGATATTGTAGCTTGATGTTGTGATTTAGAGTTTGGGATTTGAAATGGTATTGAATCGGATTGGTAAATCTTGTTGTTTTGGTTAAAAGAATGTAGTATAGTTAAATTCAAGCTTAGGCATAAGTATGAATGTTAAAATTGAATTGGTTGGGGTTGTTATGATGTGATAAGGATGGATGTTGGTTGTATATTGGATTTGAGGTTGAATTGGGTTGGTTTTGAATGGTTTTAAATTGGGAAATCGCGTAAACATAGCCGTCGTAACGTCCGATTTTCTTTAGACTGTTTTTGTGCATAACATTAGGACCCGAGAACCCCCGCTAGATTATGATCATTGCCATTTCTAGATAGCTCGTGTTACGAGCTTCGTTTTGATATGTAGTTCGTTCGATTCCGATGCACGGTTTAGGAGAAACGACCGTTTCAAGTAATGGCGTTTCGCGAACGAAACTTTTCCCCTCGCCTTACTTTGAAACATAGGTTAAAGACCAAAAAGGGTTAATTAATGTATGAAACATTTATGGTAAGTGTGTTAGGCAGTGGGTAAGACACTCGCGAAGGAATTGCCTTAAAACTCATAATGGTTAAATTATTAAAAATGGTGGAGCCGAAAGGGACTCGAGTGACTTAAGAGAATCAGTAAGCGCAAAGCGAGCGTTAGAGTCTGGGTTGGTTAGAGTATAGATTTACAAGTGACTTTGGTTTAATTCCAACTTACTTGTTGCTTATAGGTTACCAGACTCGTCCAGAGCCATTCGTAACCCCCAAGTCGCTCAGGCAAGTTTTCTATCCGTTATACTGTTGTTGTGATGTATATATGTATATGCATTATCTTGCGATAGATGCATGTTGGTTAATTAGCAAATGTTGTGATATATTGAAGCATGCTGATATGGTATATATATGCATGCCTGTTTCGTATTCTTGCCAAATATATCTGTTGGTTCAGTTGATAATACCTATGCTAGAGGATAGCGGTAATTTGCATATACCCTTAGTATAGGGACCCAAAGGTGAAAATATTTTCTTAAACCGGGAGTCAAGGATCCCGAGTAGATTTTGTATATATGGATATATATATATATACTTATATATATATATGGTCATAGTTTTCAAAAACTATTAATCGAATAAGGTTTATTCGATAACTTTAACCTTATTTTATTATTGAATATTATTTTGAATATTATTCGAAGGCTTATGACTCCTTTATATTAAATGAATATTATTTTGAATATTCATTCGAGGGCTTATGACTCTTTTATATTATTTATTGAATATTATTTTGAATATTATTCGAAGGCTTATGACTCCTTTATATTAAATGAATATTATTTTGAATATTCATTCGAGGGCTTATGACTCTTTTATATTATTTAATGAATATTAATTTGAATATTCATTCGAGGGCTTATGACTTAGTTTATATTATTTAATGAATATTATTTGAATATTCATTTGAGGATCTATGACTCCGATTATTTGCTGAGTTATATTCTTTATTTTATTAAAGAATAAGGTGTCAATAATCAAACTTATTTTCGATTATTCAAATAAAGATAGTACTTTCATATAAGTATATCTTTGGTTATTTAATACTCGTTTCAAGTATAAGTTTTAATACTTCTACTTCAATTATTTTTATAAAGATTATTCTTTATGGGAATATTATTTAAATAATAACATTCAGACATTTTCTAAATATTCTGGGGACTGATTTACTTCATTAAATCAGCTTTACTCCAAACACTCTTTAAAGTGTTTTCGAGTCTTCAAAATGATTTTTAAAAGTTAGAGCGGATCCCAAAACTCATTTTTATATTTAAGATCTTCCATTTTAAGGGGACTTGAATACTCGCTCAAAAATCTAAGGGATCCGGCTTTATGGTGTATTTTATATTCGCAACAAGGTTGCAGTTTTGGTTAATGAATTGATTACTTACCCAAGGTTCGGGAAGTAAGTCCATCTATTGAGTCGGCATAAGCAACATGGGCTCAGTGGGCGTCCATGATAGTGTAAGTGGCTCAGTGGGAGTCCATCAAATGCATAAATGGCTGAGTGGCAGTCCAACATAAGGTCCTATTGCGACCAGGGTGATGACCAGTGGGGAATTCGTCCATCTACTAGTAGAAAAGGTTACTTATGGGTATCTTTGCCTGATCAGTAAGATATCTGGTTTATGCCAAAATTCTTTTCCTTTCCAAATTTATTGGATATTGCAAGTCTGTTCATACTTTACATGACAGAGGTTTTCAGGAAATGTATGGGAGATATATATGAATATATATATATATATCAGAACTTAATGAAGTATATCATAACTTCATTTCCTTTAATAATATTTCAAAGATTGAATCTATTCAAATCTGGTCTTGTAGTCTCATCTATGTGATGAACTGTTGAAAGCTCATTATACTTTGACCTGTGGTAGTTCAAGTAGCTTTATAAATGATATAAGTGTAGTAAAGTATTTGGTAACTCCATCTTTTAAACTTATATCTAGTTAATAATTGTCTTATGAATGACAAAGATTTTCAGAAAAACGTTGAGACGAGGTTAGATATATGAGATCACCTTGCAACGATATTTTTATACAGTTATACACTGGGACTTTGTGTATATTATGCATGGAAGAGGACTTCCAATATTTTGAAAAGTATATATGTATATATATATATACTGAATATTTTGCGACTTCATCGCATTAAGATATCAACTTGGTTCATTTCTTTTGACCAAGACTTTCATGAGTAATATGAGTAGGCTCATATATTGTTAATCATTATACATATTATTTTGGTGGGCTTGCTGCTCACCCTTGCTTTCTTCTTTCATCACACAACATTAGATAGATAAGATGAACAGGACCAAGCTCCCGATTCGCAAGCGATTAAGAGACGTTCCGCAGTTTTCTAGAAGCGTTGATGCCGCCATGGCTGTGGTAGGAGCTACCAATAGGCTAGGCTTTCAACTTTTGATGTACCAGATTTATGTATATTTATGAATTGTAATAATGGCAAAGAAAATGTAAATTTATTCAGAAAACCTTTTAAGGTGTATGGACAGATAATTGTGGAATAAAATGACTTGTGGTTATTTTTGGATGTTCATCTCTGAGACTATAACGTGTGGTGTGTGTGTTTATTGTGGGGTCACAGTACAGAGTAGTTGATTAATTATTAAGGTTGGGTGTTACTAAGGGAAATGGAACTCGTGACAACCCGGATCCCCGACCCCGGATCTGGGGGTGTTACAATCGATTTGGATACTCACATGATACGATTTGGTGTTCAGAAACGTTCAAATCAATGATTGATCCTTGACCCGAAATCCGACCCGAACAGTTCTTCAGAGAATTTGCAGAATTTTTATTAATTAATTAATAATAATTAACAGATAATTAGGCTATTTATAGGGTGAAAAATAATACTTCTAAATAAAATTAAGGGGCTAATTATACATTTAAAAAAAATATTTGGCCCTAATTTTCATAATTTTTGGGTATTAAAATTTAATTTATAATTATTTTATATATACAATATATATGCCAAAATTTCCCAAAAATTGTGAATAATGCAAAAATACAAAGAAATGGTATAAATAAAAGTCCTATAATTTTATAAAAATAAAAATGTGATTTTTGTGGGGTTTTTGACACCCGATGGGGCCCGGAAAAGTCATTTTTTGTAAAACGAGAAAATTTATAAAATATCTAGATGTTCAGAATAATGTGATTGTAAAAGCCGTTTGATGAAAAATAAGGCCCATTATTTTATTTGAAATACTAGCTTTAAAATCATTGTTTGGGTTGCAAAACGTTTGAAATGAAACCTATGAATACGATATAAAACATCTGAAAATTACCTTAAAAAATACAGAAATGATACGGAATACACATAACACACAACAATTAGGGTTTAACGGATAATCACACATAATTGACATATTAATACACATAATATGATATTATACAACATAAATTTCCCGGTCGTTACACGATCCAAAAACTGTAGCTGGAAAAACTGAGTTCGGGCCTCTTACAAATGTTGTTGTATAAAATATACCCATCTACCAAACTTTGCAGATAAAATTATACGCTGGAAAGATGGACTACAAAAATAATACAATTGATAATATGATAGGTGTTTAGGAAGGCCATGAAATTTTGCAGACTTGGTTTTTGTTACCGCTTGTCTTGACTTTTAGTTGTTTTGAGGTTTTCCGGTATAAAGAACTTATGTTGAAGTGTAACTTTGTTGAGCATGAAAGACATGATGACTTTGTCTATAAACTTGTTATACATCACTTTTAATGAATAAATATTGATGTCAAAAAAATAATTGTAAATCACTTTTAATGAATAAACACTGATGTCTAAAAAGCAATTGTACATCACTTTTAAAGAAAAAACTGATGTAAAAAAAGTAAATGTAAATCACTTTTTGCTAAAAAACTGATGTCAAAGACTGATATTTTCAAGTCTAAAAGAAATATAGACATCACTTTATTTGGGATAAAACTGATGTCTAAATGTAGACATAGACATCACCTTTTACTAAAGAAATCGATGTTTAATATCTGATTTTACATCACCTAAATGAAAATATTCGATGTCTATGTGAAAAAAAACATAACTCATTATATGTTTAATTTGTTATAATAGGTGTAATTTATTTATTAAATTATTTATTTCTAACATTTTTTGTAAAAAAACAATGCATGGACATCAGCTTTTTTGCCAGAAACGATGTCTAAGCCAGTAAAGACATCGGGTTATGGCCGATGTCTAGAAAAGACATCACCGACATCAACATCGGTTGCCAAACATCATAGACATCGGCCAAAAACCGATGTCTATGAACTTTTTTCTTGTAGTGAAGATTCCACGTACTAAGAAAAGATAAGATAGGATTGCACGTATTATGAAAAGATAAGATAGGATTGCACGTACTGCCAAAAGATAAGATATGATTGCACGTTCAATGAAAAGATAAGATAGAATTGCACGTACAACGAAAAGATAAAATACGATTGTAAGTTCAACAAAAAGATAAGATAATATTGCACGTACAACAAAAAGATAAGATAGTATTTTAATCAAAATATCATGTATCCTGAAAATAAGGGTTTATCGGTTTACCAGAACGACAATAATATCGTGAAAATTTGTACAAGAATCGTACAGGTAAAACCGTACTCCGAATTAAAAAAATATGGAAAATGATCGCAATAATCATATTAGGTTAGAAAGGAGTTTTCCCGAGACTTCCGGGTTGTAAAAACGTAAAAACGGTTGAAGTTGGACGATTCCCGTTTATACAAAATAATTTATAAATACTCGAAAAAATAATTTATTAAATCCATAAATCCTTTATAAAATTACATAACAACCTATAAATTACCAGAAAAATATTAAAATTATCTATACTTTATTTTGGACATATGAAAATTAAAATACTCAAATTTTATCACATATAAACATCCAAATACAAACACCAATTAACGGATAATTTACCAAAATTCATATAATAATCTCAAAATATTTATTTATTGACAAAAATAGTTACACGTCATATCCTAGATATTACAGAAGAATCCCAAACTGTAGATGGTGCTATCACCAATGAACACTCAAACACTTAAATTTTTAGATATTAACAATTGTTCTTCCTTCAAAAATGAATGATAATCCAACTTATGGGATGTAGAAGTTGGAGGATGTATACTTCAACATCGACTATATGAGGAGTACGAACCTCACTGTTTGTAAGGGCTAAACCCCATTCAAAAGAGAACTTATGATTTCTACGGTCCCTATATCGAGGGAAATGAATGTTCATGTGAAGAGGAGATTACCCCAAGAAGGGTACAGCCGAGCAAGTAACTTGTTATCGAAGGGATTTTTTAGCCCCGAGGACGTGAATGGGCGAATCCCCAAATCATAAAGAATAGGATTCGTGCTCATAAAGCACATAGAAAAACTCTCAAAAAAATCTAAAATCATAAGGAAATTAAGATCTACCAGCCACGACGTAAGTTATCTCTTCCACCATTGAAGTACCACAACTCTCAATCTCAAAACCAAGGAGATGGTCCCATAATAATGGGATTCCCTGTAACCCGAACGCTGATTCAAGGGACCAATCCCCAATCTCAAGGTGTACAAAACCAAGGGGTGAATCCCCGACCGAAATTTGGAGGTTAGCAGCTATATTTTTATCTAGGACGAATGCTATCCCGCCTAATTGGAGTAAACTTCAGCGTCCCTTGCACTAAGAAGTAAGAATCCCGGTATTTACACGCGTTGAGCCCTTCCAACAATGTTCTTCTTTTTTGAACCATGGATGATTTGGGAAATGGGTTCAAACATTATGATCAAAGAAGTAAAATTTAATATCGACCATGCAATGGCTCTGCGCCCCCTATATTCAAGGTTTGAAACCCATCAATAACCGACTTTGTGGTCACTTCAACCTCTATACAGAGGATGATGAAATTTTAAGTGACAAAAATGTTAACTAAAGAAATAAAAGCCTGTAAAAGGGACCAGTCGTAGAAGAATGTCCCATGCCTCGAGGGCCTCAAGGATCGAAGACTTAAGATATTGAAAAGCGGATTTTTGGCTCAAGGAATTTATGATTTAGCGAATAAAAATAAACCTGGAAGGGAATGAATAGACTCTATTTCCTACGAGAATTAGTAGGCTTGAAGCCCCAAGGACTGATTCCCCAATAATTGATTTGATTGAGATTTCACGAAGTAGGAAGATAAAAATTCTCAAGGTTAATCCCAAATATTTGATGCCTCTTAGAGATCTAAATGATCCAACATATCTCTCAATGAAGGATATTTTATATTTTGAGGAAGTTTAAGGTGACTCCATCTAAGCGTGTGATGGGATCTGTAATCCGGCTAACCATATAAAGAAGTTCTCAAACTCTCACTGACAACAGTCGATGCACGATTTTATAAAGTGCATGTAATTTTCTTAAACCCAAGGGGCATGACATAGCGATGGTGCAAGAGTGCATGAGAAAAGTTCTACATCTCCATGAAAATGAAACGAGGATATAAGGAATCCTTGAATAACCTGGACAGATTCAAAAAATAAGCCATATGGCCATGAACTTGGATGATAACATATCAATGGTAGCCCATCAGGGAGCCTTGGATGTTAGCTTTAAGTTGTCATTAGCCTAGAACCCATCTAAAAAGCATACACAAGTGATAGGGAAGAAAATAAGGCATGGGTATGTAATTAATGTTGCATTAATTATATCAGAATTGGGCCAACAGCTAGGCCCATTTGAGAAGGTCCAAAACCCTGAATATTAATTAATTTCATAATTAATTAATAAAGGATAAGTAAGCTGATAAGATGAGTCCTAATGGAAAAATAAATCCTTGTAGATTGACCTCCAAGGAACCTGGTGGGATAAGGAATCAGCTTTCTACTTCTTAGGACTCCAAAGTCCATTCTAATTATGAGACTTGACCACCAAGTCTCCTAACCAAGTCCAATTCAAGGACTCCCAACATCTATATAAGGGGCCTCACCCCACAAATCAGAACTACGTTTTTGACTTGATCCTTAGCAATCTGCAAGGTACGTAGGCATCTTGTTAAGGCAGATTGAGTCACGAAACACAAGAGCAGTCAAATCGAGCCTCGAAGCTCACATTCCCTTGTAATAAACACAACAATTATTATACCTTAGTTTTTGATCCATAACATTTGGCACCGTCTGTGGGAAAGCACAACAACAACCATGGCGAGAACATGGAGAACAAACAGCATCCTTGAAGGAGGGACACCCGCGGTGACAACCCAAATGATTTTGTCAACCGTGGAGGTGCCTCCGCATTCAACCTATGTCGTCACCCAAGGAGGAGCCCAGGTAGGGGCAACTGAACCTCAACCTCAAGGGACGATTCCCACGGCTCCTCAAGGTACGAATCCCCAACATCAACAACTACATACACCTGTGAATTCTCGATCCATTGGAGGAAGTGGACATGCTGGACGGAGTGAAGCACGAGGGCGATCCCCCCAATATACAAGGTTTGGCTCATATCCCTGAGGATCGAGAATTTTCTGGTCCTTACACTGAGAGAGACTCCAAATCTTCAGATGATGAAGTGGCCCCAAGAAGGAGGCGTGCTGGAAAAGAGCCGATGGCTGATGGTCGCCAACGTCCTAGGAGCACCCAAGGGATGAATTCCCAAGAAGTGCAGGAAAGGATCAGGGCTCATGAGGCTGAGATTCAAAGGCTAAAGCGCGACTTGGAGGTGCACCAGAACACCAGACCCCCACTACCTCTAAGGGGGAGGAATCCTCCCCCTATCATAGACCTGGATGGTCCAATATAGAGAAGGGTTATTGTCCCAAGGGCTGATCCAAGCAATCTTCTTCCCCTTGGAGATCCTGATGATCCTACCCCCACCATTTACTGAAGAAATAATGAATGCCCATATCTCAAGGAAGTTCAAGATGCCCACTATCAAAGTTTATGATGGCATTGGAGATCCCGCCAATCATGTCATGACATTCTCTAATGCACTATTGTTGTAGCCCGTGAATGACGCTATTAAGTGTCGGGCCTTTCCTCAAATCCTGTCGGGTATGGCTCAAGGATGGTATAGTCGTTTTCCCCCGAACTCTATTGGGTCCTTCAGAGAATCAAGTCAGGCTTTTATTAAGCAGTTCATCAGTGGGAGAGTGCATGAGAAAAGTTCAGCATCCCTTATGAGCATCGTGTAGGAAGCAAAGGAATCCTTGAGAGACTACCTGAATCGTTTCACAAAGGAAGCTTTGAAAGTCCCAGACCTTGATGGCAAGGTAGCCATGATAGCACTACAACAGGGAACTAGGGATGAGTTCTTCAAGATGTCCTTGGCCAAGCGCCCCCCCTGAGAGCATGTTGCAGCTCCAAGATAGGGCCGGGAAGTACATCAAGATGGAAGAGAGCATGAGGAAGACCGTAGTGAGCAACGAGCCCGCTGGAGGCAAGAAGAAGAAAACTGATCTGAAGTATATCGCTAAGGACAACTATCCTAGAACTGAGCAAAACCCTGATTCAACCCCTAAGAAGGGAGGACCTGGGCAAAAATTCGCTGAATACGCTAAGTTGAACGCTCCTAGAAGCCAGATCTTGATGGAAATCGAGAGAGACCAAGATATTCGTTGGCCTAAACCCTTGAAGGCAGATCCAGCCAAGCTAGACAAGAGCAAATATTGTAGATTTCACAAAGATGTTGGTCATGACACCGATGAGTGTAGGCAACTAAAAGATGAAATAGAGTTCCTCATTCGGAAAGGAAGATTAAACAAGTACACTGGGGAAGGAAGAGATAGGAACAAAAATGGGAGAAAGAACTTTGAAGATCATAGGAGGGACCAAGACGATCAGGGGCGGAATCCCCAAATTAGGGGACCGGTGATAAATACAATCTTTGGAGGACCACGACCCCAAGGACCTGTGATAAACACGATTTTTGGAGGACCACCTACTTCTAGATTATCCAAGAACTCCGGGAAAGCTTATGCCAGGGAGGTTATGCATATTGTTAGAGAAGCCCCGAAGAGGGCCAGGACAGGAGTAACAATGGCTTTTGATGATTCTGACCTAGAGGTGTGAAATTTCCTTATGACGACCCGTTGGTCATAACATCTATAATAGGAAACAGCCTGCTTAAGAGGGTCCTTGTGGATAATGGTGCTTTAGTGGATATTTTGCTCCATGACACCTTTTTAAGGATGGGATATAATGACTCCCAATTGACCCCAACCGACATGCCGATATATGGATTTGCGGGAGTAGAGTGCCCCATGGAAGGGATAATCAAGTTGCCAACAACCATAGGACAGGAACCAAGGCAACCAACACAGATGTTGGATTTTGTGGTAGTAAAAGCTAGTTCAACTTACAATGCTATCATGGGGAGAACAGGGATACATGCCTTCAAGGCAGTCCCTTCTTCCTACCATTCAGTTATGAAGTTTCCCACCCGTAATGGGATTGGAGAAGAGAGAGGAGATCGAAAAATAGCTAGAAGTTGTTATATAGCCTCTCTGAGGGCAGATGGAGTTGTGGGGAAAGTTCTACCTATTGAAGATCTGGATATTCGAGAGAATGATGAGAAAAGAGGAAAGCCAGCTGAAGACTTTGTTTCGATTCCTTTAGCTCCTGAGGATCCTTAGAAAGTTACTTTTGTTGGAGCCACACTAGAGGAGCCCCTTAGAGGGAAGTTAGTGAAATTTTTGCAAGAAAATAGTGATGTGTTTTCATGGTCGGCAGCTGATATGCCAGGCATAGACCCGAAACAAATTACTCACAAGCTTAATGTGGATCCGAGTCGGAAGACGGAGAAGCAAAAGAAAAGAATTTTTTCCCCAGAAAGGCAAGAAGCTATAAAACAGGAAGTAGAGAAGCTCTTAGAGGCTGGTTTCATTGAGGAAATACAATTTACAGAATGGTTAGCAAACCCTGTAATGGTGAAGAAGGCCAATGGAAAGTGGAGGATGTGTGTGGACTTCACTGATCTGAATGACGCATGCCTTAAGGAATGTTTCCCGTTGCCAAGGATAGATACTTTGATAGATGCCACTGCTGGACATGAGATGCTCAGCTTCATGGATGGATTTAGTGGATACAATTAGATCAAGATGCACAAGGACGACATCCCAAAGGTATCATTCATCACTGACTTTGGTGTTTATTGTTATCTTGTTATGGCATTTGGTCTCAAGAATGCAGGAGCCATCTATCAAAGGTTGGTAAATAAAATTTTTAAGGATCTTACTGGCAAGACCATGGAAGTTTATGTTGATGACATGTTAGTCAAAATTCTAGTAAAGACTGACTATATAACCCATTTGAGGGAAGCTTTTGAGGTCCTGAGATACCACAAGATGATGTTAAATCCTACAAAGTGTGCTTTCGGAGTAGGATCTGGAACGTTTTTGGGATTGATGGTCTCCAAGAGAGGAATCGAGGCCAATCCCGATAAAATAAGGGCAATCCTGGACATGGAGCCCCCAAAAACTATCAAAGATGTTCAAAAGCTCACTGGAAGAGTTGCTACATTGGGATGTTTCGTCTCAAAGTCTGAAGACAAGTGTTTGTCGTTCTTTAAGTCTTTAAAGAAAGTTAAGGATTTTATATGGAGTGAAGAAAGCCAGAAGGCATTCGAGGAATTAAAGAAATATATAGATCAGACCCCGTTTCTGGTCAATCCAGCTTCGAATGAAGTTTTATACTTATACTTGGCCGTTTCAGATAGTACTTTGAGCGCTGTATTGGTTTAGGAGTAACTAAAAATCCAGAAACCCGTTTACTATGTCAGTAAAATTCTGCATGGAGTTGAGTTGAATTATTCAACTATTGATAAGTTTGCTTTAGCCTTGGTAATGGCTTCGAGAAAGTTGCGTCCTTACTTCCAGCCTCATAAGATTGAGGTGCTAACAAATCAACCCCTGAGAAATATCATTCATAGTCCCAAGACTAGTGGGAGGTTGATCAAGTGGGCAATAGAGCTGGGAGAATTTGATATCAAGTATAAGCCACGAACGACAATAAAAGCCCAAGCATTGGCCGACTTCGTGGTGGAATGTACCATACCCAACCAAGAAGTCGGGGGGCAAGAGGATACCATACCTCAAGACAAGGAAATTGATAAGGGAGACAAGGAACAGGATGATAAGGAGAAAGAATATTGGGTTCTCTATTTTGATGGAGCATCAAAAATAAATTCAAGTAGAGTAGGTTTGGTTTTACAAAGCCTTGATGGGTTCTTGATTGAGTATGCCATGAAGTTAGACTTCCCGACCACAAACAATGAGGCGGAATATGAAGCTCTGATAGCTGGCCTCGGCCTAGCAGGGACACTGAGAGTCAAGAACTTGAAGGTCTGTGGAGACTCGAAGTTGGTTATATCCCAGGTGAAGGGAAAGTTTGAGGCAAGGGATGATAAGATGGCTAAATATGTCCGCCTAGTAAGGGCTGTGATGACCCAATTCGATAAATTCCATGTTGAGCACATTCCAAGAGAGGAAAATGCTAAGGCAGATGCCTTATCAAAGTTTGCTTCATCCGAGATTAAGGAAAGTTCAGGAAGTGTATACTTCCGCGTTCTGAAGACACGGAGCATTGATGTTAAGCTTGTAGCTCCTATAGGTCTGGGGACATCAAAGATAGATCCCATTAAGACTCATATTCAAACCGGTTGGTTAACTAATGATGCTACTGAAGCGCGGAAGTTGGTTGTTCGAGCATTAAGATACTCCTTGATAGATGGGATTTTGTATAAAAGATCTTATGTAGTTCCTTACCTAAGATGTCTCAGGCCTGATGAGGCACGCTTGGCTCTTGAAGAAGTGCATGAAGATATCTGTGAGCAACACTTGGGGGGTAGGGCCCTAGCTCATAAGATAACCCGTTTAGGCTTCTATTGGCCAGAAATGATGGCTGATGCCAAAGAATATGTGAAAAAGTGTGACCGCTGTCAGAAGCATGCACATGTTGTTAGATAACCCCCCAAGATGCTGACTTCCATTGATAGGGAAGAAAATAAATCTTGATTACGTAGTTAATATTGTATTAATTACACATGATTTGGGCTACAAGGCCCAGTTAGAAGATGTATGACATTCAGACCAAAAAGGTTAACACATTGATCAGGCCTGATGGAACAAAGAAGACCCAAAACCCTGAATATTAATTAATTTTGTAATTAATTAATAAGGGAGAAAAATAGCTATTAAGATAATTCCTAGTGGGGATATAAATCCTTGTAGATTGGCCTCCAAGGAACCTCATGGGATAAGGAATCAGCTTCCTACTTCCTAGGACTCCAAAGTCCATTCTAATTCAGAGACTTGATCACTAAGTCTCCTATACCACGTCCAATTCGAGGACTCCTAACATCTATATAAGGGGCCTTACTCCACAAATCAGAACTACATTTCTTGACTTGATCCTTGGCAATCAGCAAGGTACGTAGGCATCTTGTTAAGGCAGATTGAGTCACGAAACATTAGAGCAGTCAAATCGAGCCTTGAAGATCACGTTCCTTAGTAATAAATACAGCAATTATATACCTTAGTTTTTAATCCATAACATTTGGCATCATCTGTGGGAAGCACAACAACAACCATGGCGAGAACACGGAGAAAAATTAGAGCTCTTGAGGAAGGAACACCATCGGGGACAACCCAAGTGATTTCATCAACCGTGGAGGTACCTCCTCATTCAACTTATGCAGTCACCCAAGGAAAAGCCCAGATAGGGGTAACTGAACCTCAGCCATAAGGGATGATTCCCTCAGCTGTTCAAGTTACGAATCCCCAAGTTCAACAACTACATGCACCTGTGAATTCTCGACCCATCGGGTACGAGTATTCAACTTTAGTGACTACTAACCCCCTTATGGGATGCCCCTTTACCTCAAGGTTGGAGGAAGTGGACATGCTGGATGGAGTGAAGCACGAGGGCGATCACCCCCTACATACGAGGTTTGGCTCCTATCCCTGAGGATCAGGTTTTTTCTGGTCCTTACATTGAGAGAGACTCTGAATCTTCGGATGATGAAGTAGCCCCAAGAAGGAGACATGTTGGCAAAGAGCCGATGGCTGATGGAAGCCAACATCCTAGAAGCACCCAAGGGACGAATCCCCAAGAAGTGCAGGAAAGGATCAGGGCTCACGAGGCTGAGATTCAAAGGCTGAGGCGCGACTTGAAGGCTCACCAGACCACCAGACCCCCACTACCCCCTAGGGGGAGAAATCATCCTCCTATCATAGACCTGGATGGTCCAATACAGAGAAGGGCTGTTGTCCCAAGGGCTGATCCAAGCAATCTTCTTCCCCTTGGAGATCTTTATGATACTACTCTGCCATTCACTGAAGAAATAATGAATGCCCATATCTCAAGGAAGTTCAAGATGCCAACTATCAAAGCTTATGATGGCACGGGAGATCCCGCTAATCATGTTAGGATGTTCTCTAATGCACTGCTGTTGCATCCCGTGAATGATGCTATTAAGTTTCGGGCTTTTCCTCAAACCCTGTCGGGTATGGCTCAAAGGTGGTATAGTCGTCTGCCCCTAAACTCTATTGGGTTGTTCAGAGAATTAAGTCAGGCTTTTATTAAGCAGTTCATCAGCGGGAGAGTGCATGAGAAAAGTTCAGCATCTCTTATGAGCATTGTGCAGGGAACAAAGGAATCCTTGAGAGACTACCTGAATCGTTTCACAAACGAGGCTTTAAAAGTCTCGGACCTTGATGATAAGGTAGCCATGATAGCACTGCAACAAGGAACTAGGGATGAGTTCTTCAAGATGTCCTTGGCCAAGCGCCCCCCTGAAAGCATGTTACAGCTCCAAGATAGGGCCGGGAAGTACATCAAGGTGGAAGAGAGCATGAGGAAGACCGTAGTAAGTAGTGAGCCCACTGGAGGCAAGAAGCGGAAAAATGACCAGGAATATATCGCTAAGGACAAGTATCCTAGAACCGAGCAAAACCCTAATTCAACCCCCAAGAATGGAGGACTTGGGCAAAAGTTCACTGAATACGCTAAGCTGAATGCTCCTAGAAGCAAGATCTTGATGGAAATTGAGAAAGATTGAGATATTCGTTGGCCTAAGCCCTTGAAGGCTGATCCTGCCAAGCTAGATAAGAGCAAGTATTGTAGATTTCACAAGGATGTTGGTCATGACATCGATGAGTGTAGGCAACTGAAAGATGAAATTGAGTTCCTTATTAGAAAAGGGAGGTTGAACAAGTATACTGGAGATGGAGGGGATAAGAATAACAATGAAAGAAAGAACTTTGAAGATCGTAGGAGGGACCAAGATGATTAGGGGCGGAATCATCAGCCTAGGGGACCGGTGATAAATACAATCTTCGGAGGACCACGACCCTGAGGGCCTGTGATAAACACAATTTTTGGAGGACCAACTGCTGCTGGGTTATCCAAGAACTCCAGGAAAGCGTATGCCCAAGAAATTATGCATATTGTTGGGGAAGCCCCGAAGAGGGCCAAGACAGGAGTAACAATGTCTTTTGATGATTCTGATCTGAAGGGTGTGAAATTTCCCCATGACGACCCGTTGGTCATAACCCCGATAATAGGGAACAACCCAGTGAGAAGGGTCCTGGTGGATAATGGTGCTTCAGTGGATATCTTGCTC